>NC_051058.1:12005580-12233080 GCF_904848185.1 Acanthopagrus latus
ATCATTTTTATTTAACCTCCAGGCATGGTGACTTCCCAGAGTTCAGGTAAGTTGAAGATAAATCTTGACTTGTATTTTGACTTGACTTGACTTGCTGTATGATTATTGGTCTGAATGTTTGGGTAAGTTTGCTTTATTGGCTAGAAGTCAGTTGATTCATTATAACTGAAGTACAATATAAAGGACTACTTCATTACATTTATTTTATTTCTTCGCTGTTATGGATAAAGATGGTCTCTGTAATATCTTCATATCAGCAGGATGAAGATATGCGATGATATTAGATTAAAATTAAACTTTGTTCAATCTCTTGAATATTCTTTGTCTCAGTGGAGCATTTTAAAGTTACACTGAACTATCAGCAGATTTTTCAGTTATGTGGCTTTGGTTTTGGCTCTATAAATTATATTGACTATTCTCGGATAAGACGATCCAAGATGTGCTCTGAACACTGCAAAAACTAAAAAGTCAAAACTCAAGTTGAAGCAAATAGCTTAACAAAATCAACAAAACCAAATGGAACATGCAAGCCAGGCAAAAATCACATAAAAAAAAAACTAGTGATGTTTTGCAGATAAGTCAGGAACATGGACCTTTTTTCTGTTACAGAGATCCTGAAAGTCTATTAAACAGTATATCTGCAAAGGTTACTGTTCATTTTTATAAACTGTGTAATTTTCTTCTTCCCAGGACCCCTCTACCCAATAAATGGAACCGCAAACCCACGATCTGATGATGATAATGCTCCTCTAGTAGCCTTGCAACATCCTTTTCTCTACTTTGGACGAACATATGAACAGATTTTCGTACGTAAAAATACTCTAATACAACACAAACACAGCCAAAGGTTTGTAGGCTTTGAAAAAACACTGGTTTCATAATAACTTTACACATGTGAAACTGCAAAACAAGGACATACTGTTGAAATTTAATAAGCAAAAATATATTTGACAAGATGCAGTTGTCAAAGATAGTAGGCGTCTCGTGATTAATTGTTCAAGAATTGTTTAAGAATTGTTTGACCCCAGTATTTGTTTTCAGGTCAACCAGAACGGACATCTTACATTTGACAGGCCGTGGGAGTTATTCAGACCTATAAGGTTCCCATTACATAGAGACAGAGACATCATCGCTCCATTTTGGACGGATCTGGACAACAGACTAAGTGGACATGTCTTCTACAATCAATACACCAGTGGCAGTGTCCTTCAACAAGCTACACAGGACATTAATAATTATTTCCCAGGCCTGATGTTTAAAGCTACCTGGGTCTTTGTTGCAACATGGCATGAGGTGGCGTACTATAAATTTTTAGGAACAGTAAGTCATCTTGTTCGAAATGATAAAACATCCAAAAAATACACCCAAATACTACAAGTACTAAAAAAAATGTTTCCCCCCCAAAGCACGCAACTGCCCAAGCGGTCCTGATCTCTGGTGAAGAGCTGTCATTTGTGCTAATGAACTATGGGAGTATAGACCCCGCACCATTCAGAGTGCAGGTAAGAACAGTGATCAGTAAAGAAATAAAGTATGTGTTCTATTAGGTGGTGTTACCAAAATAAAGTACTGGGATTGCAGTTTAAAATATAATTTATGTATATTCCAGGCTGGATATGATACAATCAACTCCACACACCATTTCTCCATCCCTGGATCATTCACTGACACTGCAACAGGCCGTAACTCAACGTTCCGCTTGGGCAGCAATGTCAATATCCCCGGTCGATGGGCTTTCCGGACAGACAACGGACAAAGAGGCTGCTATTTCAATGGTAAGATCAGGCGCAGTGGGTCACAGCAAGGGGCCATTTTTACTTTATGTACCTTATTTTAAGGTGATTTACATTAACGATGCCCACTCCTGAGAAATATACATGCAAGACAGACATAGAAATCTAGACTTGTAGAGCAAATTAACACTCGACTGCACACATTATGAGTTTCATTTAATTTGTATTGTTTTTTTTCTCTTTCTTTATTGAGAGGACAGCTTAGACAGATGACAGCAAATAGGATGAGAGAGAGAGGGGGGATGACACACAGTAAAGGACCGCAGGATAGAATTGAACCCATGGCTACTGTTGTGAGGACAAAGCCAGCAAGACACCAGCTTTTCCAACTGAGATCAGCCAGGTCATTTACATTATTAATTTATTAATTTTTTAATTGGGGGGGGGGGGGGATTGGGGACCTCTATTAATATATCAATGACTAAAATGGTCACAGTATTCCAAATTGCATAATTAAGGATCAAAGTTTTTGTTTTCATGATTAATATGGTATTGTTTGTGAGTTGGTTTGAATCAAACATGCGGTTGATCATTTCCTCCTGATCCATTTAAGGTCAACATGTGCAGCTGGGTGATTCATTCTGGAGCGACAGCACCTGTGCACAGAAGTGCACCTGCACCTCAGTGGGCCTGCAGTGTCAAAACCAACCCTGCTCATTTTCCCAAATCTGCCGGCCAAGCCCCTCTCAGTTCTCCTGTCAGACGGTGCAGAGAGGAACTTGCACCATAAGTGGTGATCCACATTACTATACCTTTGATGGCACAGTGTTTCACTTCCAGGGCACCTGCACTTACGTTCTCTCTGAGCAATGTGGTCTAGGCCTGCCGTACTATAGAGTCGAGGGCGAGAACGAGCACCGGGGCAGCACTCATGTTTCCTGGACACGACTGGTCAAAGTGTATGTCTATAATGAAACCATTGAGCTTGTCAAGGGACGTCGTGGTGTAGCTAAGGTTAGTAATTATGACTGGAACAAAACATGATGCTGCTTCATGGATGAGATCAAATATGTCTTTGATTTGTTGGTGTGCTTGCAGGTAAATGGAAACTTTGCAGCCACTCCGTTTTATCTCAACAACGGCACCGTCCAGGTTTATGAGTCAGGTTTTTCTGTGATTGTCAGCACTGTCTTTGGCTTGGAGGTATCCTATGACACAAATCACTATGTCAGGATCAGTGTGCCCTACGCCTATCGGAATGCAACATGTGGCCTCTGTGGAAACTTCAATGGTATTCGTCAGGATGACTTCCGAACCCGTCAGGGCCAGGTTGTGAGTTCTGATATGGTTTTTGCCAACAGCTGGCAAGCAACAGGGAACAATAAGACTGTTTGTGGGGCCAAATGTGGAGGTCTGGCCTGTGCTGCTTGCACTGCAGATCAGACAGCTTTATACAGCAATGCTGACCATTGTGGAATCCTCCAGAGTGCTGCTGGACCTTTTGCTGCTTGCCATCAACTACTCTCCCCAAAGCCTTTTGTGGAGAGCTGTGTGTTTGATCTGTGTGTAGGAGAAGGGTACCAGCCCATCCTGTGTCAAGCCCTAAATGTGTATGCAAGCCAGTGTCAACAGAATGGTGTACAGCTACCAAGCTGGAGGAGACAAAGCTTCTGTGGTATGTCTGTCATTCAGTTAAAATATTTTTAAGAAAATCCTTTGGCATTAAAATAAAATGTCCTTGATATCAAAATGAAATGTTATTTTTCCTCTAGAAATCCCCTGTCCAGCCAACAGCCACTTTGAGCCTCAGGGCACAGGATGTCCAGCTACCTGTGTTAACCCCAATTCTACCCAGAACTGCCCTCTCCCTGCCCAGGAGAGCTGCATCTGCAATTCCGGATTCATTCTTAGTGCTGGGGTGTGTGTCCCTCAGTCAGAGTGTGGCTGCAGATTTGAGGGTCGCTACTACCGCTCTGGAGAAACTGTAATACTAGACGAAGACTGTGGAAGACGCTGTAGCTGCAGTCATGGCTCCATGACCTGTCGCTCCCATGGTTGTGGTCCACTTGAATCATGCAAAGTGGAGGAAGGAGAAAGAGGTTGCAGACCCAATAGCTATGCAACATGCTGGATCAGCGGCCCAACATCATATCAAACGTTTGATGGACTGACATACCAGTATCCTGGGGCATGTCGCATTACTCTTGTCAATGTAACAGGTATGTCAAGGCACCCCCACTTTGATGTGACAATAGAAAAAACACCCAGAGGCCAGCAGGGTTTTGCCCGTGTGCTGAAGTTTAAGGCAGAGGGGACAAACGTGTCGATTGAGATAGGAAGCAGCAGCAATGTACAGGTATGTGCTGACAAATAGGAAGCAGTTGTGAATGTTATTTTTACTCTGATGCAGTAAGCTTTCATCTCAATCAAGGATCTCACCATGTTTTTAAATCTAAATGGCCCTTAAGGTTGACGGTCAGCGAATCGGACTACCATTCAGCTCACCGTCCAGTCAAATCAAAATCTACCAAAGCAGCGTTCACAGTATCATCCTTCGCACTTCCTTTGGTGTAACTGTGAAGATAATGTGGCCTTACTCTGTGCATGTCACTGCACCTGGTATCTACAATGGATCACTGGGTGGACTCTGCGGTAACAATAATGGTCAACCAAATGATGATTTTCGTACACCAAATGGCACCCTGGTCATGAGCTCTCAGCGCTTTGGAGACAGCTGGAGAAGTGGCTCCCTCTCTGCACGATGTGTGGAAAATGGAAATGACAGCACTACAGTGAACAATACTCGTGAGTATGATGGCTTTCTTGGATTGTCACATTGTCAGAAATGATGCTCTTATCCCCACATTAGGGTCGGAGAATTTTTGGAAGAGATCAAGCAAACAATGTGCGAGCTCCCTCCTGTTAGTAGGGATGCATGATATATACTGCTGCAATTATTGGCCAAATATTGGGAAATGTTTGTTAATGTATAGCGGATTAAGGTAGCAGATGATATTTAGGCAAACTGCTTCCACTGACTAACAAGTGCGTCATCAGCGCATTCTGCTGCAGCAGCTGGCAGTTTGCACCTGTAAAGCTGGTTTGCGGTTCACAAACAAGAAGAAGAAAAAGCAATGGAGAAGAAAACTGCAATTTGCGATACATGTTCTACAAGGGTTCTGAGGAGAGGGAGAAAGTCTACAATGTTAACAGAATAAATCTTATGATTTAAATCCATGGAATGTTAAATCGTCTTTGCTCACGACATCTTAGCCTTTCCTCCTCGTCGGTGTGCCCAAAAGCTTACCAAAGCTTGACCAATCTCAGTCAAAATAAACATAAATGAAAACAAATAACAATAAAAAACAAAAAAGTATTGAATACATTTCAGTAATTTTAAATTCTATAATAAAAAAGGTAACAAGAATAATACTGTTGGGTGGATGTGCTGCCTTGTCTCTGACTGTCCTATTATAACTATTACAACTATTATTATTATTATTATTATTATTATTACTCAACATTTTAAATATAATTGTATTATTTTACATAGTCCTGTATTCATTGTTGTAGTCTTCTGTTATGCAAGTGCTCTTAATCACTTTGACTTGTTTTATGAAAGTTGGCTTTTTTGTTTTTTCAAAAGGTTTTTAATGTCTTTTTTGTTTTCTTTTTTGTTCCAAGAACAAACCTGCCCGCCAAACAGCCATTATGAATCCTGTGGAACCGCTTGTCCTCCCACCTGCTTTTATATTCCCGGCATCTGTGCTGCTGTGTGTCAAAAGGGTTGCCAGTGTAATGATGGTTTTGTCCTCAATGGCAACAAGTGTGTGCCACAATCAGCCTGTGGATGCTCTTACCAGGGACGCTATCTGCAAAGTGGCGAACAGTTCTGGGATGGTGAGGAGTGCCACAGCTTGTGTAGCTGTAATGGTACCACTGGGGCAGTCCATTGTATGCCTGACTTCTGTGGTCCTCAGGAGTCCTGCCGTGTGGTGAATGGTGAGCTTGGGTGCCACCCCAAGCCACATGGCACCTGCTCTGCCTCTGGAGACCCCCACTACCTCACCTTTGATGGCAAGGCCTATGACTTCCAGGGAACCTGCCGCTACGTTCTGGCAAAACTTTGTAAAACCACTGATGGTCTTCACCAATTTTCAGTGGAGGCAAAGAATGAGCCGTGGCATGGGTTGCCAGTGTCAATCACAGCTGAAGTTTTTGTGAATGTGTGGGGCTACCAAGTTCGAATGTCAAGCGGCAGCATTGGAATGGTGGAGGTGAGTTAAACCATTCAACCAACTGTCTCAGTCACAGTTGAAGTTTTTGTATATGTGCTGGGAGTTCGAGTGCATATGTCGAAGTAGAGCCGCTGTATGGTACAGGTGAGTTACATAGATACAAAATTATTGCCAAGATTCTTAATCAAATAATTCTTCAGAGTCCTAATTGCAAACTACACTGAAGGATGAAGAGAACTCTGATAGATACCAAACAAATACAAAACTGTGATTATCCTTCTAATGTTGTTTTTCCTATGCTTAAGGTGAATGGGGTAACTAAACACTTACCTATCCACTTGAATGGAAGTCATGTGTATATCCATAATAGAGGATATCAAACATTTGTTGTTGCGGATTTTGGTCTGGAAGTAACGTATGATGGATGGAAAGCTACTATCTCTGTACCTTCAAGTTACAGGTATCTGCCATGTTTTAACTGTTTAGTTTACACACTGAAAAAACATATATTAGCAATTATTTGAGTCATTCTAACTTCATCTTTCACCTTATTTATGACTCTCAATGTATCTAATCATTATTATCAATACAGCGGAAAAACATGCGGTCTCTGTGGAAACTTTAATGGAAATCAAAATGATGAGTTCCAGACCCCGTCTGGAATGAGGGTCTCCACTCCAGATGAGTTTGGGACATCTTGGAAGGTGGCAGGAAACTACACCTGTAGTGATGGGTGTGGTTCCTCCTGTCCACAATGTACCAATGAGCTTCCAGCTAGAGCTCAGTGTGAGGTGATTCAAGCAGCTGACAGCCCCTTCAGCTTCTGCCATGAGCAGGTGGACCCAGCACCATATTTCAATGACTGTGTGTTTGATGTTTGTGTGTCTGGAAATCGTGGCCAAGATCTTCTGTGCAGGGACATCCAGGCATATGTCAGTGCCTGTCAATCTGCTAATGTTCGAATCTACCCTTGGAGGCAGAACACAACCTGCAGTAAGTCAACCACTCAATGTGTTGATTATCTATCATGCAAACAGCCTAAGAATCTATCCAATAAGTGTTTTGAAAACAAATTTTTAAAGGTCTCTTTCATCTGTCATTTGTTTTCTCTCTTATTAAGGACTTGACTGTCCAGCCAACAGCCATTATGAACTCTGTGGTACTGACTGTGGCCACACCTGTGCCAACAGCAATGATACCATGTGTGAGCAGGTCTGCTCTGAGGGATGTTTCTGTGATGGAGGCTTCATCAGGAGTGGGACAGGCTGCGTCCCAGTGGAAAGATGTGGCTGCCAACATGCTGGCTTCTACTATGAAGTAAGTCACATCCTGGTTAATACTTTGAGTTGAGAGTAAGCAACAATTACATAAATGCTCTTTTTTTTCATGTTGCAGGCTGGTGAGTCGTTCTGGACAGAGGGATGCTCCCAGCGATGTGAGTGCCACGCTCCCAGTGACCTGCGCTGCTCTACCGCATCCTGCACTTCTAAACAGGAGTGCACCATCAGAAATGGCCAGTTGGGCTGTTTTGATGCAATGTCTACATGCACTGTGTGGGGGGACCCACACTACATCACCTTTGATGGGGCAGTGGCTCACTTCCAGGGCACATGCTCTTACATCATTACTGAGAGTGTGAGCCAAGGCTCAAATGAGACACAGTTTCAGGTAATAGCCACCAATAATCACCGTGGCAACAACCGTGTGTCGTTTGTATCAGCAGTGGATATATACCTCTCAGATCCACCAGAGAGTGCATACATCAGGCTTGGACCCAACAAAAGAGTACAGGTAAACTTTGAATTACTCTCAAGATTACAAAGTGTCTACATCTAAACATAGCAAACAACGCTCCTCCTAACTTCGTCTTCATCTCTCTCCAATCTCTCATCCATCCAGGTGAATGGAAGTGATGTGTCTCTTCCCACCACTGCAGGAAGCTTAGCTCATGTAGAAATGCAGGATGGCTACATGGTCGTCAAAGCCACTGACTTGATCGTCCAGTTTGACGGCCAGAGTACTTTACTGGTCAGACTGCACCAAAACCATCAAAACAGAGTCACAGGGATGTGTGGAAACTTCAACAACGACCCAGCAGATGATAAAGTCTTGCCCAATGGCACAGCAGCTCAAAATGACAATGACTTTGGACGCAGCTGGAAGGCGCCCACAAGCCAACCAGGGTAACCACAGCAAAAACACTGTATAGTTCAATACCAAATGCGTAGCATGTTATATTAAGCTGCAGATGTTCGTGCTCTTTAAAAAGTACGTTTTAGTTTTTGGATTTCCAAAATGTTTGGCTTAATTTTACAAGTCTTCTAGAAATTTTTCAAAATCACAAAGCTGAATTTATTTATATCTTTAACATGCGTGTAGGAACCTGTAAAAAGAACCAGGTTTTGAGGGTTTCACCATCAAACAAGGACGTACAGTATTGTGAAACAACAGCAATGACTTTTGAGATACATTTTTATCAAACTGTGAAATGTGTAACACTGAATGTCTTTTCCAGATGTGGATCCACAGATGATTATGGACCGAACGACTGTCCCTTCATGAGCAAATACTCTGAACTCTGTAGTGTCATCACCAACACCAGCGGTCCATTCAGTGACTGTCACCTGCACTCTGACCCTCAACCTTTTTTCACCTCCTGCGTCTACGATCTCTGCCTCTACACTCCAGCCAATGGCATGCTGTGCTCTGCCGTCGCAGCCTATGAGAGAACCTGCTCTGTTTTGGGGCTGAACATCACAGACTGGCGCTCAGCTCTGCAGTGTGGTATGTTTATCCTCGGCTAATTGACAGCGTAGTTGCATGAAAATGACGATTCCTTAGGAAATTACTGGAACAATGTTTTTTTCTCTGTTACCAGCTCTGTCTCATTTGTCATTGTCTCTTTCTTTTCCCACTTTTTTTCTGCAGCTGAGTCAGACCCCTGCGAACAGCTGAACTGCACAGAGTACGAGTGGTGTGGTGAAAAAGACGGTGTTTATGGCTGCTTCTGTGATGAGCACTATTCTCGGCCCAACAACGAGAGCTGTGGTGCGAGCTCCTCTTGAAATATTGCTTTTATTTTGTTTGATAACGTTACTACTTATTACATGGGATCATGGCAATCTATGAACTCAGTCTTCATTTTGATTTCACACCTGTTTTGTGCATTCATCCTGACAGAAATAGACAAAAACAATAAAACACACACATACACAGGGAAAACACAATGGCTGGTATCAATGTGCATTCATAGCTAAAAGCATATTCAATAAGCTTCAATTTGGTATAACAAAATACATTTTTACTGTTTTATTCTAGACTCATCCATCACTTGTGCCAGTAGTTCAGGCACAATATCCCTGTCACGCTGCCAGCTGTTTGAAGCTGGCTTCCAGCCTGGTGCCCTTCACCTCAAAGACAACTCCTGTAAGGGCACTCTTCAGGACGGACGGCTGGTGTTCCACTTTAACAATGACGACAAGCTGTGTGGAACAGTTCTCAGGGTACACTCCATGGCCTACACTGTTATCAGCGCAGACCAAGAATGATCTTAGATGTGAATGTTCTCCACAGGATAGAGTGCATCCGTCATATACTAACTGTACTTTTGAAATATTTAAATCTTAAAGAGCAATGGGACCCACTTCCGCTATGAGAACTCCATCCAGAGCGATGAAGGTGCAAATATTCACCTGGTGTTCAGCTGTGTATACCCTCTGAGTCAGGCCCTGTCTATGGATATAGGCATCAACCCTGTGGAGAGGTAGGAGTCACAAGACAATCTCTTGCTCTCTATCTTTAAAAGAGCACATCTATTTTCACAGTGAGCATCTGCTGACAGCGATGTATCACAGTGTGTGTAATAGTACACACAAATCTGGACCTAAAGTCAAATTTGTCAAATAAGCACCAGTGGTAAAATTTGATTTAACTACAGTATGAACCCTCCAAAATGTCTTTTAAGTTTATTTACCTTGCTGACAAGGCTCTTTGATTTTGGTTCACATAATAATGTAAAATACTATATATTTGTAAGTGTTCTAAAGCATGGGCAATCTATCTGCATCAGACTATGTATTAAAAGACAATATGGGATTTTTCTTTCTGTTTTGTATGTGACAACTTTGTCAAAAAGTTCCCTTTAAGATTTTTTCAGTCACTGCTGTCAACTATTAAATCAATTACCAACTACTAAAAAAATCGATTATCAGTATTTTCTTTAGGAAAAATTTGGAATATTTTATGAGTTCTTTACTCCTGTGTGACAGTAAACGGAATATCTTTGTTTTGAATATGTTTGTGGTCGTCATCTTGAGCCTTTGGAAACACTGATCGAGAATTTTCACCATTTTTGGACATTTTAAAGACCCAACCACAACTAATTGATAAATTGAGAAAATAATTGTAGTATTATTCGGCAATCAAAATAATAATTAACTGCATCCCTATTGTACATATTGTATGAATTACCAAACGTCCACTAAATTCTTCTTTCTGTTGTTCCTTGTTTTTCTGTAGCTTTGTGAGGAAGAGGCTTCCTTCTGGCCAGGGTCACTATCATTTCAGAATGACCCCCTACCACGACGCTGGCTTCCACTCCCCCTCGACCAGTAAGATGAACGCAGAAATGGAAATTGACGAGAGGTTGTATGTGGAAGTGCGAGCAGAGGGAGTGGATGAACGACAGCTCTCCACCGTTCTGGACTCTTGTTGGGCCACACCGGTCAACAATGCCAGCTGGCCTGTCCGCCAGGATCTCATTAGTGCAGAGTAAAGGCGCTTCCAGAAATTCACCTTGTGTCTCTTCAGCCATCTTCTCTTCTGAGACTTAACCCTGTTACCCTGCTAACTGTCAGTTTTCCCTCCTCGCCTGTTTTTCAGGTGTCCTAATCCAGCAGATGATACAGTACAGGTGATCCAGAATGGCAATTCCACGGCGGCCAGATTCTCCTTCGAGATTTTCTCCTTTGACAGTTTCCCATCTGTCTACCTGCACTGCCAGGCCCACCTGTGTCTTCTGAGCAGCAATGACTGCACAGTTGTAAGTACCATCATCATCCTCCCTATTTCAGCCTCCCACTCAGACAGTACAAACAGGTGAGAAATGAGACAGAAATTGGTGCAACAAGATACACAGACATACAGTGAGGGCTACTTTGTTTAACTTTGTTTTTTTCATAGATAGATATGAAGCACCATGCCACCAAATATGATACATCTGGTTTAAACTTTAGGAGGCATTAGTAAGCCATTTAGCCACGCCAGTCTACTTCTGATGTGTGCAAAGTAGTGAACTTTTGAGCGCACTCTTGGCCCCTAAAAACAGTGATCGAGGTAGAAACATTGAGACTTGCTTTCTGAATCACAAACACATATGTTCAGTTACAGATGTCAAACCTTCAATTCTCTCGTCTGGTGACACAGAACGTTGCGTCTTTGCGCTTCGATAAATTAATCCTTTAATTGCTCAGCTGCTTTGTGCCTTCCTATGTGCTGCGTGACAGTAAGGCGGAAGCAATGCATCAATAAAAGAATGTTGTTCTTCTGCAGGTTTGCCACCATGGTCACCACAGAGTTCAGAGAGACGTTGTCTTCCATGAAACTGTCATGCTCTCACTTGGACCTCTGACGGTCATGCCGAGTGGATACACAGTATGTGCTTTTCCTCTTATCTTTTCATCACCTCTGCATTCTTTCAGATCATATCAGATTATAACCTGTCTATTCTCTTGCAGACAAAGTGATGACACCTTCTTGACTACCCTGCTTGACTTTTTCTGAGGACACTTGGGAGATTAACGCATACCCCATCATAGTATATTCATCACAGGACAGTAGCTTAATCATGTCAATTTCAATCCTTAATTATGTTGTCAACATTTAGAAAACAACTAGGTTTATGTAGTCGTATTAGCAGATGCAGCAGAAAGCCCTAACCATAACTTGAGTTTCTCTGCAAAGTGAGCATAGATAGAAAGTAAAATCTTGTTTTTCTTGGCTGTGATTCATTAAAGCGTCATTGAAAATGTTAAGTGTCAGATTTGGCCGTACACTGTAATTAAAAGAGTAATAAAAACAAGTGGAGAAGCAAGTGTATGTGCTTCATGCCCCAATTCATTTCACTTTTGGCATCGGCTGCATTGTTGCGAGTAACCTTTTAAACAGATGATTGCTCAGTGTTTTTAAAATGGAAAGTAAAAGTGAAACGAAGAATGTCCTGATCAAGACTGTCAGTAATGATAAGACAATTCTCAGTTATCATCTAATCTTAACTTGGGTGTGTGTTCTTAAAATGTATGATCTTTGTCTTTAAGTTTTAAGGTTTTGTCCAGATAATAATTGCTGCCACTGTAATAGAAACAAAGGTGGTTAATCAATATTTTGCTGTCAATAAGCTCAGTTTGAAAAGCCAGCAAGATAGGGAAGTCTTGCATATCGTCGCATGACTGCACCACTCAATCATCACTTATTATCTTCATGGAATTTTGTCTTCCAGTAAGCCACACTTTTATCTTTACAATCATCATGACTCACGCATGCTTCAAGTATTTTTCAAGATTTACAAGCAGAACAGGTGTTGGTGCTACTTGACAATATGTGAGAGATGTCAGGATATGTGAGAGCACCATTTCAAAAGATGATCTTAGTGGCTATCTGTTTTCAATTGAGCTTCTTTTATGTAGAAATTAGCATTTGACTCAAATCTGTCAACAATCACATTTTGACTTATAGTCTTGAAGTCAAGTTTTTAGTGAATGTACACTGAACATGCTTCCAGTATCTGAGAGGTACACGCTAGAAAATCAGAATTTTGAATATTTTAATGTTTATTTTAGTTTGCCTCACTTCATGAATTGTATTAGTACTTACTTTACCTTGAGTTGTTTCGAAAGTGAATACATTCATTAAATACATAGCCAATTAAAGTTAACACATATACTGTGTGATTCTTAATAAGTGCTAAGTCCTTTGCACTTACAAATGTAAGGACAAATCTGTCACTTGTGGATAAATGATCACCTGGTAAATTCTAGTTATTTCTTTATACATATTTTTATAATAATTGACAAGATCCTGCTATGAACAATTTCTCTTTGCCACTGTATTATTAGAAATTAACCAAAAAGGCAAACAATTGTTGACCTTTAAAACAGAAACAAAACAGAAACAAAGCAACAGCCCTTGGAACAGAAAGTGCTCTCATTGACAAAGAAGTTGTTAGGCCCTCATCACACAAACATTCATCTCTACAGGAGCGGCTGCAAACACCTCAGAATAGTGTGCTTTGGACAAGACGGCGTGGTGGACCTGCGTCACTTTTCTACAACTGTAAACAATGTTGCAGGGTGAAATGTTAATAAATAAACTTTTGGAGTGAAATCCTTGACACTTAAATAGCATTCAAACAACTTCATTTGTAAGTATATCACACCTCGTCTTTGTTCCTGCTGAACCCATTCTGATCTTCATACACAAAGAATTGTCTGGTTCACTTGTTATGAGGAAGTAATTTCACTTTATCCATGTAGATCCTATCTAGCAATGCTGAAAAAAAGGTGTGAAAAAATTCCTTTATCCAGATCCACACAGCAAGTTAATGGAGTCAATTGTGGGCTTAAGAGTTTTTGAATTAATTTTCAATCTTGGGAGAATTCCATTGACCCACATGGTTCCAGGAAGAAGTCAGCAATTTCTGAGATTGATAACTCAAAACGTGTGAAATTTAAAAAAAAAAACTATTCAGATGCCACTTGTGACAAGACCAAAACCAGTCCTTTCCGCATTTTTGAGATATCCTTATAACTAACAAACATCTGAGAATGAAAACAAAATGTCTGTGGCGGAGATCCTTACTTAAAACAAAGAGCAGGTTATAAAATCTCAGCAGTTATCCCTGAAAAGAGAAATACAGTCTCATCTCATTATCTACCACTTTATCCATGAGGGTCGCGGGATGTAAGTGCTTTAGCCTAGGGGTGGGAATCTTTTGGCACCTCACGATTCCGATTGATGCATCTTAATGCAACAATTTTTTGTGTACATTTCCATACAATAATAATAATAATAATAATAATAATAATAATGATCATTAAAGAAAATCAACAGATTAATTAACTTAATATTTAATTAGCATTTAATTATTTGAATATTTTATCAAAGTAAAGGCTTTTCTTTGTCACAAATAGATTTGACTTGAACACAGAATCCTCCTGTCACAGGCAATGAGCATATCCCTGAGAGTAAAACAGTATACTGTAGCCTGTATAAAAATTAAAAAAGGTGTCATTGCAATAATCAATGCAGGCTGCATTTCAACACATTATGGATCTATGTATCTCCCTCTCTCTAGCTCTCATACTAAACACATGGCTACTTTTGGTCATTGATAATAAAAAAATAAAGTGATTATTTTTTCTTCATTATGTCTTCTCTCAGTCAAAGATAAGAATAAGACTGCTATCACAAATCCCCCAGATATGGGTGATAGGCAACATATCCCAATGCTATGTTTTTTTTGCACACCATTGATTCGAAAATCAATTTTTGTCCATGTCACATCAAAGATGAGTCGCCAGCTCATTGCAGGGCCCTTACTGATAGCAGAGGCCACCACGCAAGCTGCCAACTGCACATCAGGAGCAATTTTGGGCTTCAGTATCTTGCTCAAGGATACTTGGAGCTCAGTTACGCCCCAGAGATTGAACCAGTTACCTTCCGATCACTAGTCGACCTGCTCTACCCACTGAGCTACAGCTGCCCCAGAAATACAGTGCATTTAATAAGATAAACATTCACCAAGCGTCTTTAAAGGGGATCTGCCCAACTGGCAGCAGAAGTTAGAAGTTTTTGCTTTCTATGATTGTGAACAATGTTGCTGGGTGAAACATTCATAAATACCCTTTTGGAGTGACAACCTTGGCACTTGAATAGCTTTCGAACAACTCAGTTTGTTGGTATATTACACCTCGTCATTGTTTCTGTTGAACACATTCTGATCTGCATACACAATGGTATGTCAGGTTCACTTGTTATGAGGAAGCAATTTAACTTGATCCATGTGATTGTCGGTAACTGGTCAGACCAGGGATCTTTGGGAATAAGCCAGCTGTCACTGTATAAAAACCCTGCTGCACCCCTACATCTTCACATTCACAAGAGATAAACGAACAAAAGAAGCACATATGAACAGGTAATTAATTTATTTTTACACATGAAACATTTTTTTTCAAAATGCCGTGATGCACAGTGATGGGATTTCCTTGAGAAGTGGTTCTTATTTTAAACTAAATTATATTAATATATTGACAATTTTAATCATCCAGTTACACAATTCTGCTGACCAAAGAACTGCAGCTAAAGTAATTTATCATTAATACAGTAATTCATCTCATAGATAGCATAAAACTTTGTGACAGCCAACACTTTCTTTTTCATTGTTATTTCAGACACATAGGTGAGGCTTACAGTCCTGTTTGCTCAGTCAGCCGGATGAAAGTGGTGTGCTGTATACTGTAATAACCTATTAAACTATTATGATTTTAAAAAATAAGGAAGAGCAAAAGAACAAGTGATTTGTTGTTGATGCAGATCTGGATTCAGCTACAGAGCAGTTTTTTTTTTGTTGTTGTTTTTAACAGTGCAAGATATTGCTTAAAACAACTTGTGCCATTTTCTTAGAAATAATTGCACTTCACTGATTAATAATTGTTGCACATACATGCCAGTTGTCTACTGAGCATATCTGGATCAAATTGCATTTAAAGCTTGACACATGTCTCACTTCTCACTGTAAGATCTTTCCACATTTTTGTTAATTTCTCAGGAAATGATATTTTGCACTTGATAGTATAATTTTGATGTGGGCCCTTGATCTGGTGAGCTAATTTAAAGTAAAACAGTGACAGTTTAGAACTGAAAGTGATACAGAACTCGATCGAATTAAAGGGGACTGTTGGGTATTGGCGGAACTATGAAATGAACTGAATGCCATTCTGGTTTTGTTACTGTGTTTTATTTTGTTTTATCCGGGAACTTATTTTGTTATATTTTGTCAGCAGGTTTGAATTGTAAGCCTTTGAGAATGGCCAGTCAAGTCTTGTTGCCTGTGCTGCTTTTGGGTGTGATAGGTAAGTATTTAATCAATTAATTAGTTTTTGACTAATTTTCTTTAAATCATGAACTGACTTTTGTTTATTTTTGACAGTGTCAGAATTTTGTCCAATTATATTTTTTTCACGTTTGTTTTCATAGGTACGGTGACTTCTCAGACTCAAGGTAAGGTGACTGGTAGATAACTTGTTTTCATTGTTTTATACTCTGAACAGGCCAGTTATACAGTCATTTTACAGTCAATAAATGAAAGCAGTTATTACGAGTTGGGTTCAATGCCATTGTTGTAGGATTGTTTGTTTGATTGGAGAAATTAGTACCTTTGAACAGAAGATAGCTTATTAGCTGCAACTTATGTCAAATCAAGTTGCACTGACTTTTGTGACTATAATCAGAGAGCACATAACTCCGGTACATGAATTCTGTGGTCCACTCCGTACTTGTTGTACCTGTAACCAACGGTCAGTGTGTGCTGACACTCAGCCAAAACAAGATCTTCAGCTACATTGCCGACATTCCTACTGTGCCTTTCCTGGTTGCTCAATATGCTAGAGTAAGATAGTCCCCAAACACAGATAATGCAAAAAGCATTCTTTTGTATATTGGGTCAAAAATGGATATTAATGGTTATTTGCAGTGATCTAGAAATGTTAAATGTTAAAAACACAACAACTGTACAACAATTGTCGAGTGTGGCCATTCTATAATTTAATAATACATCCATCGTTCTTTCTAGGACACCTCTACCCAATAGCTGGAACAACAAGCTCAAGATCAGATGATGGAAGTTCTCCTCAGATCTCCCTGCAGCGACCGTTTGTTTATTTTGGACAGTCGTATAATCAAATTTACGTATGTAAAAATAATTTTAGCAAATTAAGAAATACAGATGTTTTAACAATTCTGGGATTTTGTCATGGAGGAATAAACATTTCTTTTTCAGATAAAGAAGTATTAGAGGTTCCCCCTATAAATATACTGATATACTGTACTGTTGATGAATGTTCTCAGTCTCAAGTGTTCTCAAGTGCTATATTGTGGGCAAATTGATCTTGTTTCAGTTCAGTCAATTCAACAATTCCAGTAATTCCATGAAAATACTGATATAATATGGTTTTAATTTTTTTTTGCCATTAATATTTTCATATTTGCCAACATACAATTGTCATTGTCTTTCGACAATGCCTTCTAAGTCTTTGTTAATAAGATTTATTTGATTTATCTCCAGGTGAACCACAATGGACACCTGACCTTTGACAGCCCATGGAGTAGTTACAGACCTCAAAGCTTTCCATTGTATGGCTCCAGAAACGTCATTGCTCCACTGTGGACAGATTTAGACAACAGAGGAAATGGTCAGGTCTTCTACAACCAATACACCAGCGGCAGCATTCTCCAACAAGCCACACAAGACATTAATGGGTACTTCCCAGGGTTGAACTTCAATGCCAACTGGGTCTTTGTTGCAACATGGTATGAAGTGGCGTACTATTCATACTCTGGGACAGTAAGTCATCTTGTTCCAAATGAGAGAATACATATGATTATGTATGTTAAGTATTATCATATTCACATTATCTATATTTATTTAAAAAACACAAGTTGATTTTTTTCAGCAAACAACGGTCCAAGCAGTCTTGATCTCTGGTGGCCAGTACTCATTCCTGCTGATGAACTATGGGACAATAGCCTTAACTGTCCACCAAGTGCAGGTCAGAGCCATAAAAATTACATTCAGTGGAACACATAACGTGTTTTAAAGTTGACATGCTTTACTTGAATCCACATGTAGTAATGGCTATGTAACAATACAAAAGCTCAAAATTAATTTTATATACGTGACATGTATTTCCAGGCTGGATATGACACAGTCAACTCTGTTCACCATTTCTCAATCCCTGGATCGTTCTCAAGCACTGCTACAGGCAATAACTCAACATTCCGCCTAACCAGCAATGTCAATGTACCCGGTCGCTGGGCTTTCCGAATAGATCATGGACAAAGAGGATGCACCTTTAATGGTAAGGCCAGAACTAGATGGTGGTCAGGAATCGTGATGTCCTACAAGGTTAAGATTGACCCTGACCACGCAGCATCTTCGGGACCTTTTGTGCATTTCAATGCCCCAACTATTTAGTATTAAGATAAACACAGTTCCCTAGAACATGCTTCAATGGTATTGGAATCTGAATTCAATGCCGTCTGAGTAATTCGTATTTTTGTTTTCTTCAAAGGTCAAAACTTGCAGCTGGGTGATTCATTCTGGAGCGACAGCACCTGTGCACAGAAGTGCACCTGCACCTCAGAGGGCCTGCAGTGTCAAAACCAACCCTGCTCATTTTCCCAAATCTGCCAGCCAAGTGCCTTTCAGTTCTCCTGTCAGACGGTGCAGAGAGGCACCTGCACCATAAGTGGTGATCCACATTACTATACCTTTGATGGCACAGTGTTTCACTTCCAGGGCACCTGCACTTACGTCCTCTCAGAGCAATGTGGTCTAGGCCTGCCGTACTATAGAGTAGAAGGCAAGAACGAGCACCGGGGCAGCACTCATGTTTCCTGGACACGACTGGTCAAAGTGTACGTCTACAATGAAACCATTGAGCTTGTCAAGGGACGTCGTGGTGTAGCTAAGGTTAGCATTAAGGAGTGAGCCTCCAGTTACTAAATAATTTTTATTTAGCTAACATTCATTCATATAATGCCTTTGCTTGCTGATGTGTTTACAGGTTAATGGCAACTTTGCAGCTACTCCAATCTCCCTAAGCAATGGAACTGTCCAGGTGTATGAGTCAGGTTTTTCTGTAATCGTCAGCACTGTCTTTGGCTTGGAGGTATCCTATGACACAAATCACTATGTCAGGATCAGTGTGCCCTACGCCTATCAGAATGCAACATGTGGCCTCTGTGGAAACTTCAATGGTATTCGTCAGGATGACTTCCGAACCCGTCAGGGTGAGGTTGTGAGTTCCGATGTGGTTTTTGCCAACAGTTGGCAAGCAACAGGGGATGATGAGCCTGGTTGTGGGATCAGATGTGGAGGTCTGGCCTGTGCTGCCTGCACTGCAGATCAGACAGCTTTATACAGCAATGCTGACCATTGTGGAATCCTCCAGAGTGTTGCTGGACCTTTTGCTGCTTGCCATCAACTACTCCCCCCACAGTCTTTTGTGGAGAACTGTGTGTTTGATCTGTGTGTAGCAAGAGGGTACCAGCCCATCCTGTGTCAAGCCCTAAATGTGTATGCAAGTCAGTGTCAACAGAATGGTGTACAGCTACCAAGCTGGAGGAGACAAGGCTTCTGTGGTATGTGGTGTCTGTCTGTCAATCAACATAATTTTAAAAAAAAAATCCTTTGGGTAAAATGAAATGTCCTTGATGTCAAAATCAATGTCATTTTTTCCTCTAGAAATCCCCTGTCCAGCCAACAGCCACTTTGAGCCTCAGGGCACAGGATGTCCAGCTACCTGTGTTAACCCCAATTCTACCCAGAACTGCCCTCTCCCTGACCAGGAGAGCTGCATTTGTAATGCGGGCTACACCCTTAGTGCTGGGGTGTGTGTCCCTCAGTCAGAGTGTGGCTGCAGCTTCGAGGGTCGCTACTACCGCTCTGGAGAAACTGTAATACTAGACGAAGACTGTGGAAGACGCTGTAGCTGCAGTCATGGCTCCATGACCTGTCGCTCCCATGGTTGTGGTCCGCTTGAATCATGCAAAGTGGAGGAAGGAGAAAGAGGTTGCAGACCCAACAGCTATGCATCATGCTGGATCAGAGGCCCAGGGTCATATCAAACATTTGATGGACTGACATACCAGTATCCTGGGGCATGTCGATTGACCCTTGCCAAAGTGATGGGATTGTCTGGTCACCCACACTTTATGGTATCCACAGAAAAAGTGCCCAGAGGTCAGCAGGGTTTCGCCCGGTTGCTAAAGTTTGAGGCAGAGGGAACACACGTGTCAATTGAGATGACAGGCGGCAGCAACGTTGAGGTAAATGACTAAAACACACTGCAAGAACTGATGTTACAAAAACAGTGCAGACACAAGCTTTTACAAAATTTCTATCATGCACATTGCAGTCTTGTTTTGAATAACAAACAAAAATCCTGCCTCAAAGAAAGATTAAAAAAATTTGCAGTGAAAAATGAAAATGTCACTTTGTATATCTGACACTACTTGTTTAAATGACCCTTTAGGTTGACGGTCAGCGGATCAGACTACCCTTCAGTTCAGCCTCCAATCGAATCCAAATCTACCACAGTAGCATACACGGTATCATCCTTCGCACCTCTTTTGGTGTAACTGTGCAGACAGTTTGGCCTCACTTTGTGCGTGTCACTGCACCTGGTATCTACAATGGCTCTCTAGGTGGTCTCTGTGGTAATTACAATGGTCACCCACATGATGACTTCCGCACACCCAACGGCATCCTGGTCAACAGCTCTCAGGTGTTTGGGGACAGTTGGCGAGATGGCTCCCTGGCTGCACACTGTGTGGAAAGTGTAAATAATAATTCAACCACAAATTACAATTCTAGTGAGTACTGTGGCATTCTTGGCTCTCCGCATGGGCCATTTGTCCCGTGTTGGGCCACTGTGGACCCACAGCAGCATGTGGATACATGTGTGGAGATCATTAGGACCTCTAGAGATCCAGCATCAACACTATGCGAGGTCCTTCGAGATTATGCACTCATGTGTCAACAGAACGGTGTTTCCCTGGGACAGTGGAGGAATGCGACTGACTGTGGTGAGTGCTTTGCACCTGTGATATAGGTGACTTTGACAAATACAAATCCAATGATTTTGCTAAATAGATTTCTTTGTTCTCTCCTTTCCTTTCTTTCTCTAGAGCAAACCTGCCCAGTAAACAGCCACTATCAACTCTGTGGAACCACCTGTCCTTCTGCCTGCCCCAGCCTTTCCTTTCCTTTCACTTGTGACACTGTGTGTCAGGAAGGTTGCCAGTGTAATGATGGCTTCGTACTCAATGGCAACCAGTGTGTGCCACCAACAGCCTGCGGATGCTATCACCAAGGACGCTATCGGGAAGGTGGTGAACAGTTCTTGGATGGTGAGGAATGTCAGAGTCTGTGTAGCTGTGATGGTACCACTGGGGTAGTCCACTGCATCCCCAACTCCTGTGGTCCCCAGGAGTCCTGCCGTGTGGTGGAGGGTGAGTATGGCTGCCATCCCAACCGTCATGGCACCTGCTCTGCCTCTGGAGACCCCCACTACCTCACCTTTGATGGCAAGGCCTATGACTTCCAGGGAACCTGCCGCTACATTCTGGCAAAACTTTGTAACACCACTAATGGTCTCCACCAATTTTCATTGGAGGCAAAGAATGAGCCATGGAATGGGTTCCCAGTTTCAATCACAGCTGAGGTTTATGTGAATGTGTGGGGCTACCGAGTTCAAATGTCAAGGGGCAGCAGTGGTGTGGTGGAGGTAAGTTGTTTTGATTTAAAGGATCCCTCTTAAAAATCTGTTTTTATGATATCAGCTAATATACCGTGATATAAATTGTTGAGCTCTTAAATATCAATATTGGCCAAATAGAGTGTTGATGAAATGTTTTTTTTTCCTCGCCATTTTTTTTCTCCAAATCTATAGGTAAATGGAATCACTCAAAATTTACCAGTCCTCTTGAATGGAGGTCGTGTGTCTGTCTTTGCAAGTGGATCTCGCACATTTGTCAGTACTGATTTTGGACTGAGTGTCACCTACGATGGATCGTCAACAGTGTCTATCTCTGTGCCTTCAAATTACAGGTTTATTAACTTAAATTGTAGCTTGTTAGTCATGCATGAACCACTTCCAGTAGCAGTAACCTTTACGAAGGGTAAAACATAAATCAAACTGATCAGATTACATTTTTAATCTGATTAATTATCTAATAATTATCTCGTCAATAGTGGTCAGACCTGTGGACTTTGTGGAAACTTCAATGGAAATCAAAATGATGAGTTCCAGACCCCATCTGGAATGACGGTCTCCACTCCAGATGAGTTTGGGACATCTTGGAAGGTGGCAGGAAACTACACCTGTAGTGATGGGTGTGGTTCCTCCTGTCCACAATGCACCAATGACCTTCCTGCTAGAGCTCAGTGTGAGGTGATTCAAGCAGCTGACAGCCCCTTCAGCTTCTGCCATGAGCAGGTGGACCCAGCACCATATTTCAATGACTGTGTGTTTGATGTTTGTGTGTCTGGAAATCGTGGCCAAGATCTTCTGTGCAGGGCCATTCAGGCATATGTCAGTGCCTGTCAATCTGCTAATGTTCGAATCTACCCTTGGAGGCAGAACACAACCTGCAGTAAGCCAGCCACTCAATGTTTTGTTTATCTATCATGCAAAGAAATATACAAACAAATAAATAATTTCCCAGTCTGGGATCATTAAAGTAATTCTATTCTACTCTATTCTACTTCTATTCTATTCCAAACAGCCTAAGAATCTATCAAATAAGTTTTTTGAAATCAAAACTTCGATGTCTATTTCATCTGTCATTTGTTTTCTCACTTATTAAGGACTTGACTGTCCAGCCAACAGCCATTATGAGCTGTGTGGTACTGACTGTGGCCACACCTGTGCCAGCAGCATTGATGCCACCTGTGAGCAGGTCTGCTCTGAGGGATGTTTCTGTGACGAAGGCTTTGTCAGGAGTGGGACAAGCTGTGTCCCTGTTGAAAGATGTGGCTGCCTATACGATGGATACTACTACAATGTAAGTCATATACCTGTAAATTATTAAATAAGATTGATTTAACTAAAAACAAAAAGTTTATCTGATCATTTGCATTAAAATTTGAGTCTTTACACATACAGAAAACCACTTCATTTTAATCAATGTGATTATGCTGCTCTCCTATATCATAGATGTTAGAATCCTGGTATCCCCTTTAATCTACCACTTTTATAATCTTATAAATTCTTGTTGGCACATGATGTCCTGGCCATTCTTTTATTTCTAAAACAGGAGACACGTCTTAAGTTTTGCATTCCAGTGGCTTGAGAACAGAGCTAAAAGGAAATTATTTAACTTGTGAATGTTGATTAACAGTAAATATACAGATAGAGGATTACATGACTGCAAATATGTGATACACATTTCATTATCCCATTCCCTTTTTCCCTCTGCAGTTGTTTTGGCTCATTTACTGCCACATATGATCACTTTAATCATTTTTCATGCATCTCTTATTCTCACATGCTACAGGCCGGTGAGTCGTTCTGGACAGAGGGATGCTCCCAGCGATGTGAGTGCCACGCTCCCAATGACCTGCGCTGCTCTGCTGTGTCTTGCACTCCTGAACAGGAGTGCACCATCAGAAATGGCCAGTTGGGCTGTTTTGATGCAATGTCTACATGCACTGTGTGGGGGGACCCACACTATATCACCTTTGACGGGGCAGTGGCTCACTTCCAGGGCACATGCTCTTACATCATTACTGAGAGTGTGAGCCAAGGCTCAAATGAGACACAGTTTCAGGTAATAGCCACCAATAATCACCGTGGCAACAACCGTGTGTCGTTTGTATCAGCAGTGGATATATACATCGGAACTCGAACAGAGCAAGCACACATCAGGGTTGGACCAAACAAAAGAGTAAAGGTAATCTATTATTTATTTCTAGATAAACCATTTTCTACAGCTGCCTGTTGTAAAAACATGGAACACCAGGCCTCCTCATCATCTTGTTTGTTTCTCCAATCTCTCATTCCCTCCAGGTGAATGGAAGTGATGTGTCTCTTCCCACCACTGCAGGAAGCTCTGGTCAGGTAGAAAGGCAGGGAAGCTACATAGTGGTCAAAGCCACTGACTTGACAGTCCAGTTTGATGGCCAGAGCACTTTACTGGTCAGACTGCACCAAAACCATCAAAACAGAGTCACAGGGATGTGTGGAAACTTCAACAATGATCCAGCAGATGATAAAGTCTTGCCCAATGGCACATCAGCACAAAATGACAATGACTTTGGACGCAGCTGGAAGGCGCCCACAAGCCAACCAGGGTTAGCTATTGTAATATTACCTATAGTTCTGTTTGGCTTGACCAGCACACCTTCATGACACAAATTTTGTATACCAATTATGTGGAGGCCAAGGAAAAACAGTCTGCCCCAGTGTTAAACTTTTGTCTTTTCCAGATGTGGATCCACAGATGATAACAGAGGCGATGGGCTGAACGACTGTCCCTTTATGAGCGAATACTCTGAGCTCTGTAGTGTCATCACCAACACCAGCGGTCCATTCAGTGACTGTCATCTGCACTCTGACCCTCAGCCTTTTTTCACCTCCTGCATCTACGATCTCTGCCTCTACACTCCAGCCAATGGCATGCTGTGCTCTGCCGTCGCAGCCTATGAGAGAACCTGCTCTGTTTTGGGGCTAAACATCACAGATTGGCGCTCAGCTCTGCAGTGTGGTATGTTTGCTCTTGACTAACTGACAGCCAAGATAATGTATGTGAAAATACACTCTTGTGGAAAAAGTATTCCCTGTGACTAACCTGTCCTCATCTCATCCTTTCCACACTGATTCCATAGCTGAGTCAGACCCCTGTGAACAGCTCAACTGCACAGAGTATGAATGGTGTGGTGAGAAAGACGGTGTTTACGGCTGCTTCTGTGATGAGCACCACCACCGACCCAACAATGAAAGCTATGGTGAGGGCAGATACTCTTAATAAACACGATACTTTTTGTTCACTGAAGTGACACCAGTTATGTGCATGATAAGTTGTAGATACTGCTCAAGCACACAACAGAACAATGTGATCCACACACTTGTAACATTATCTCCCTTTTTTTAAGCTTGTGTCATATTACAAATGTTTCTGTCTGCCTTTACAAACTTAACACTTATTTTGTTGTCACACATAATTTCTCTTTCATAGACTCGTCCATCACTTGTGTCAGTAGTTCAGGCACCATGTCAGTGTCGCGCTGCCAGCTGTTTGAAGCTGGCTTCCACCTTGGTGCCCTTCATCTCCGGGACGACTCCTGCAACGGCACTCTTCAGGACGGACGACTGATCTTCCACTTCAACAATGAAGACCAGCTGTGCGGAACAGTTCTCAAGGTACACCCCATAGACTATCAACACAGACTGAGTAAGACTTAAGATCTGAATGTTCCTTTAAAGAAGACTACAATCAACTTATATGATTTGTCACATCAATTTTAAGAGCAACGGAACCCATTTCATGTACGAGAACACCATCCAAGGTGACGTGGATCCCCATCAAGGTCTAATCAGCCGCCAGAGGAACATTCATCTGCGTTTCTGCTGTGAATACCCTCTGACCCAGGCCCTGTCTATGGCTATCGGCATCAACCCTGTAGAGAGGTAACAATATCATCTTCTTTGCATGTTTTATTTGATCTGTTTTTTGCTTAGGTGTTGATAAACTAAATAAAAACTCCCACAGTCCTTTTTAAAGTGAACATCTACATAATGATGGAAGGGTTTCAATGTACACCTGCACCTCAGGTCTTTTCTGAGTAGTTTTCAATGGCATTGGTGCAATAGCTTGTACATTTTGAAAAACCTGCCTTTGAATCATTCCTTATCAAGTGCATCACATTTTTTTGTGTTTTTTCTTAGCATCGTGAGGAAGAAGCTTCCTTCTGGCCTTGGACAGTATCACATGAGAATGATCCCCTACCAGGATGCTGGCTTCCGCTTCCCACTGACCAGTAATGGGAACATAGACATGGAAATTGACCAGAAGTTGTATGTGGAGGTGCGGACAGAAGGAGTTGATGCACAGCAGATCTCCACCATTCTGGACTCCTGTTGGGCCACGCCAGTCAATTATGCAGGCTACCCTGTCCGCTGGGATCTCATTACTGAGGAGTAAATGAGCTATAGCACCTTCACCTTTTCATGCCGATATCTTGGTCTCGATTGGCTGAAAGCAAATCATTGTCAACCTGATAACGTTGTCATTTCTACAACTTTCCACGTATTCCAGGTGTCCTAATCCTGCAGATGCTACAGTTGAGCTGATCCAGAACGGCATCTCCACCGCGGCCCGATTCTCTTTCAGAATGTTCACCTTCACCAACTTCTCAACCCTCTACCTGCACTGCCAGGTCCACCTGTGTCTCTTGAGAAACAACAACTGCTCAGCTGTAAGTTGGATGTTGTTTGTGTGTGTGTTTTAGCAAGATTGGAGATATTATCAACAGACGCATGGAAAGAAGCCTCTAATGTTGTTTTTCTACAGCACTGTTACCCAGGTCACCTCAGGCGAGTTGTGAGGGCTGTATCCTCCTACCACGCCACCACGGACATCTCGCTGGGACCACTAGTCCTTCAGCAACATAACACGGGTAACACTCTGTTAATTTTCAGAACTTTTGTGATTTTTTTGATTAAATAGAGCTTGGCCAATACATTTTATGTAATCGGGGCAGATCAGTGGGGGTGGCGTTAGGTAACAGCTGCAACCCCTACATATCATAACAAATAACAAAATCAGGCAGCCTTGCCACAGTTTGGTTTGCTGTCCCTACAGCAAGCAGCAGCTCAATTTTCTCCTGGCTCTGGCAGCTTTCTGTTCTGTGGAGTTGAAATACTGATTGGCTGCAGATGGGTGGTGGCAGGCTTGCGTTCGATTGTTTGAGGGACGAATTAAACCATTAAATACTCACCACTTAAACATGTCTCTGCATCTACAAACAACTCTGACTCTGCTCATTCTGCAGATAAACATGTCAGAATTTCAGATCAGCCAGACAACATACAAAAGCACGCAGCTTAAAAAGACCTAAAATCACTCACTCCAAGCAACAAACAAAAAGCCATATTAGAGAGAGTTCATTCAAAGCTTCACATTAAGATGAATAAAAATGTATTTTGAAGATAAACACTGGATATCTTGAATCCCTGGCAACACTAAAATTGTGGCTTTACAGTGCCAGTCACACAACTTCTTTATATGTGAGGTCTCTACCTATGAACATAGTTACTGATCACTTTGAATATATTTTTTCAGAAACCATGTGGACGGGCATGAAAAGTAAGTGAAGAACAACACACTCAAACGTTCAACAACACTGAGTGTCAGGAGATTTTCAAGGAAAAAACGGTTATTTATTAAAGATACTTCTCTTCAGTGTTTTACTTGTGTCACATAATGAGATGTTTTTGAGCACAAAATATCTTTGTTGAAGGGCTTTTGCAAGCAAGTATTGATTTATGTGATTTGTAAAGAACATATAGTATGCATGGAACTAATGCACTCACAACTTGGTTGTTCTCTTGCAGATGAAAGGATGAGAGTGAGTGGTGCTTCCGGCCTGTTGACCTCCATGATGACCCTGCTGGTCAGTTTACTGACTGCCCATGCTCTGACCTAAAGGGATCAAAGATAGGCACGAAAGAGTGAACAGATGAAAATTGACATATTACATCACAAAAACCTGGAGTGACTCGCCTTTTTCCTGTGAGGGTGCAGGACAAAAAAAGTTTATATTTTACATATTATTTGATAATACATCTTGTGACTGGTTCTTGATTTTGTTTCCTGTGAGAGGTCTTGACTTGTGTTATGGTGGTTTCTTCTTCAAACATTAGAGGGCAGCACTGAATCAAAACTCACTGCACACACACTTTTTTTGTATCTATGTTCATGATTTGCATCGTCTGGGCTTTTGCACTGATTTTTTATCAGCATTAAATCAATATCATTAGTGATAATCTACAATAGTTCAGATGAAAATGATCAATTGAGTAATTAACTGGTGAAATATGAATCCTCAGCAAATCACTCACTCTTTGACATGTCCTTGTCCAGTGTATTCCTGTGTTTTGTATAAGGGTTGTGTCAAAATAAAGTTGTGGTGACACCAATCATTAAATCTCAATCTCTCATATAAGTATTTGTATGCATGTCAGTCTTTCATAATAAGCCTTTTTTAGAGCTTCCCATTCCTACCTGATCCGCATATTAAAGCGGTTGATGACCATTTTTCTATTTTACATACTGTAATAGAGCTGCAACTAATAACACATTAGGTGTCAACTATCAAATAAATCTCAAACGATTCGGACAATTAATTGATTAGTCTGAGTATTTTTTTTTTTTAAGAAACAAACTAAATTCTCTGATTCCTGATTCCTAAAAGTGAATATTTTCAGTTTTATTTTTGTTACTCGTCTATGACAATAAGCTGAATACCTTATTGTATTGTGGATGAAGCATGACATTTGAGGATGTCATCTCAGGCTTTGGCAAACAGTTAATGACATTCCACTGAATGCACTTTGTCTTTAACCAGCAGATCTATTCAGCATAGAAATACCACCACATCTAAATAAAAGAAATACCACCACATCTATCTATCAGGTGAAAGTGTCATATGTCTCTGTTGATGCAAAAGGAGAGCCATAAGTAATCCGTAGTGTTAGACTATATAAAACTGAACAACAGTCAGAGGAGTCTTAGTGCTGTGAATCAACGAAAAAAAAAAGCTGATCCTAATCACCCTAAAAAAAAAAATTACCTGTTAAACATACTATCAGTGCTCTCTGTGATCTACATTGATAATCATTTCTTTGACTCTTTTCAGGAAGCGTGCTCCTCCGGGAAACAATAAAACCTCTGTTATTAAGTCTCGTTGGTTAGCCTTCTCTTCCAGCATGATAAAGAATTGTTTGTACCTGGGAATCTAGGTCAAATCAAGGCAATCTTTACTGCCCTATAACTGCCCACACTGATATCAGATATCTTTCAAAATACTACAGTGGCTCATTGTAAAAACATAAAACTTGTTTCACAAAGAAGGCCATAAAATCTGGGAGAAAAATAAGGCAATAAAAAACTATAAAAACATTCCTTAAAAAAAAAAACAACGACCCATTCAAGGTAATGCAACAGATGTTGCATAAAAAAAATTAGGCTGTTTTCACACAAGATGCTCAGTAATGGCAGACATCATGATCATGCTTATTTTTGACAATATTGAGATCACATTTATTTAATGTGATCATTTTGAAACGTGCATTTATTTAACTTGAAAATATAGCAGGCTTGAGCAGGTTTCACAAACAGCTTGACAACAGTGAGCTGAACTAAACATGCCGCAGCCTGGCTGAGAGTGAGTTTGGGCTGTAGGGCAAGGTGAAATACACTGTTATTAAAGGGGTGTGCTGGATTTATAACACAGTGCAAACGAGGGGAACATTTTAAAGCAGTATTTAGCACAACAATAATTGCATCTCATAATATACAGTGAGAAGAAGCCCTGCCTTTTTTCCACCGGATTGACATCTTCAGTGTTATAACATCATAATATGGATTAATACATAATTACATAGGAATTGGGAAATCAAATTGTTTTACTCATTAGGAATTTGAGACACAAAGTTTACAGTCTTTGAGGTTATAAGTCTGACCATTTATATGTTTGGCCCTGATCTTGATCCACTTAAATGTTTTACAGGAAGAAACACACCATCATTTGAGGGTTCCAATAGAAGATTCAAAGAAACAAGTCTATAGCTCACAATGATGTATATGTACATATTTTCTCTAATATGAGAGCCATTCTCTTCAGTACTGCAAAAAACACTCTCAAGGTCAACCACATACCGGGTAAGGTGGATGCCATAGTGTGCTTCAGTGCACCCTCCTATAATCCACTTCATCATTGCAGGTACAGGGAAGAGTACAGCTACTGTAAGTGCAAACATTACCCAAGACATTATTAACAAAGAGAAAAGAGCCACTTGTTGTTTAATGAATAGAAAATCTTTCTCATCTCAAAAAGAAATGCACTTCATGGATTTTAATGAATATTTTCTGACTTGAGGCAAATAATTGACTCATTTCATAGAAGCCATAAAAGTGACAGCCACAGCTTCTCTAAAGTCTCTTGGTCAAGTCAAATAACCACAAAGGGTATGGTGGCACACTTTGTAATGCCTGTTTCCTGGAGCATCGTGCTTTTGGTAGATCTAATGGATAAGGAATGAAGTCAACAATACGCATATTTGCAAATACAATAGGGGAAGAAAGTAACCAGAGAAAGTGACAGAACTCAAACAACACAGACAACAAGTTGACTCACTGCACGCAGAGTGTTAAGGGACCAAGGTTGGATACACTGCATGAAATTTACAACACGCAGGGCAAGTATTTAGAACAAGATTAGGGATTTTACACTTTTTAAGTCATTCACTAAAAATCAAGCATACTTGACATTAATACTGAGGATCATCTGAGGCAAATGGAAAAGCTACAGAATTACATACGTATGCAAGACAGCAACATATTGTAAGGGATTTTTCTTACAGAGAACAGAAACTTGTGATAAACCTGCAGATCGAACATGTCTGCTTTAAAATGATGTGACTTCAGTTGGTAACTGACACTGTGCTCACTCTGATGGTTGACCTACTGTATCTCAAGCACGTTTCACATGTTTCACATTTCAGCAGGTTTATTGATCTCGCACCACTGAGAAGCAAAACATGTGAAATGGCATGATGCCGAAAAGAAAGAACAATGTCTCCCTTGTCTGACCTCTGCACATAAGCATTAACCATCACGATCATTCTGAGAATGATTGAATGAGATTCAGCAGTTAATCATTGAAGAAAGTGGCCTTCTCTGGCAGTAAAATTCACTGCATGGATATTAACCACAGTTGAGACTGACGACATTGCTAAATGCCTTTATGACATCAACACGTTACAGACAAGTATTAGATTACATCTTTATATGTAATTGCTGAACACTGTTTAATATTTTTCAGCACCATTTAAGCACAAAAGAAATATTTTGCAGTTGCTTGTGAGAGAACAAGTTGATTTTACCTATTTCAACCACAAAAAAACAAAACAAACACAAACAATAAATGAATGATTACTTCTGTACTGTATCTGTAGATAATGAGGATGGCGCCACCAGCTTGTTTCTATATAAACTAGTGTTTCTACCCAGCAGTCTCAGAAGGATAAGAGCCAAGAGGACAGCATATATGAACAGGTGGTTATTTCAAAGAAGTCAAAATTGAATGTCAATTTTTTTACTCCCAACTAAAAATCCAACCAACAACTCAGTACTTTGTAAAAGAATGTAAATCAAGTTAATTATGTTTGATCAGCAGATTTTATTGGGTGACAGAATGGGAAGTCAAAACGTGTTGTTTGTGCTGCTATCGGGGTTGATAAGTAAGTAATTTGACTTATTTTTTATTTCTTTATTTTAATATACCTTAGACCAATTTAATTCTCTCAAACTAATCAGCCAAAGTTGTTGACATATTTTGGAATTAAAATCTTGTTTGGTTCTGGAAAATAGTGTAAATTTTCTGCTCATCCATTGAACTCTTCTGTCTTTTTTGTTTAAATTACAGATGTGCTGACTTCTCAGGTCGTGAGTAAGTGCATATTTATTGAAGCATCTTTTACATTTCATTTTCATCAGTTCACCAATATACCAGTCATGAAACAATTCACACATGTCCTGATTAATTCTATAATAACTGGTTATTTAATTGTACCTGTGTCTTTTGAAACTTGATGCGCTGTTTCCAGTTGATGTTTACTTTGGAGGCGCTCATTTATTGAATTTACAGAATTACACAGTGTTTCGTCACCTTATCTATATTGGTGAGGGTAAATTATTTATATATATAGTTCTAGTTCAGTATCTTATATTTGCGTTTATTTTTTGTGACCTAATCTTGCTTCCTAGATCCTCTCTACCCAATATCTGGAACTGCGAGCTCTCGATCAGATGATGGCAGTTCTCCACGGATTACCTTGCAACGACCTTTTGTCTATTTTGGACAAACATATAATCAGATTTATGTACGTAAAATAACCTTTTACAGGAAAATGTAGATATTCTATGTAGACAGTGAAAATAATTTGCAGTCAAATTCAAAATTCCCACCACAGATTACATCCATGACAAGATTGAAAAAAAAAAAAAAAAAAAAGACATATATACTGTTTCATCTTCTCATTTCCAGGTCAACCACAATGGACACTTGACATTTCAAAGTCCATGGAGCGCACACGCACCTCAAAGGTTCCCACTGAATGCAGCCAAAGACATCATTGCTCCATTCTGGACAGATCTTGACAACAGACAAATTGGTCAGGTCTACTACAATCAATACACCAGTGGCAGTGTCCTCCAACAAGCTACACGAGACATTAATGATTACTTTCCAAGCATGAACTTCAACGCAAACTGGGTCTTTGTTGCAACATGGTATGAGGTGGCATACTACTCAAATTCAGGCACAGTAAGTCAACTTAATCCAGTGTCACCAAAAAACGAACATCATGTTTGTCAGAAATACAATTAAATTTAAAAAGGTTAATGCAAACATGGGTTTCCTGAAAGTGCTTGTAGAATGTAGCGATGGTACTTCAATTCATATTTAATTTCTCTGAACATCTATTCTGCAGCAAAAAAGTGACCGTTGCTGACCTAGAAGATAACATGAAACGTACATGTTGTGACACAAAATGCTGCATTTTTCACATGATGGTTCAAACTTATTAAATATAGACAACTTAATTTAATTGTGAATACAATGATTACTTTTAATCTGTTCACTAATTACTGCTGCATGTTCATGTGATGTCATCATTGTTCATCGATTCAACTTTTCAGTCATTTCTCAAGCAAAAATGTCAAACAATTGCTACTTATGGCTTATTAATTGTTTGTGACACTGAAATAGTCTTTGGGTTTTGAGCTGATGGTTGGACATTTCATAGACTACAAATAACTGATTAATTGTTAAAACGATCTGCAGATGAATTGATAAAGAAAGTGCTCCTGGGTTGCATTACAGTAGAGCAAAGAAGAAGCAATACTTATGATAATGAATTCATCTTTTCTAGCGCACAACTGTCCAAGCTGTGTTGATCTCTGGAGGCCGGTTCTCATTTGTGCTGATGAACTATGGGATAATAGCTTCAACGTCTCTGCAAGTGCAGGTCAGATCCACTACACCAATGATTTAGTAGTTATTACCAGATGTGATAGCAAAATTGCAAGAATACATACGACTTTATCCACATGAAAACTACAAACAAATTGTAATTGTTATTATTTGATCAACTCGTGTTTGCAGGCTGGCTACGACACAATAAACTCCATTCACCATTTCATAATCCCTGGATCGTTCTCCAGCACTGCTACGGGCAGTAACTCAATTTTCCGCAGAAGCAGCAATGTCAATTTACCAGGTCGCTGGGCCTTCCGGACAGACGACGGATCAAGAGGCTGCACTTTCAATGGTAAAATTAGATAGCGATTACTGTTTTTTAGAGCTGTCCCTAACGATTATTTTTCAAACACTTAATCTAGTGATTATTTTTTTGATTAGTCGACTAATCTAACGATTAATTTAACGTTACATGACCAAACTAAAGTAGCGTAGTAACTGTAACTGTCATTGGTAACTTCTATGAGGAAAAAAATACCGCACTTGTGGGCAGAGCAGTATTCGTCCTCCCGCCATTCCTACCGACTCTTCATCACATTTCTGCCCAAAAAATGGCGTCTGTGACCAGCAAAAACCTTTAACTCACTCAATTGGTTGTGTTGATAGAAATCACCGCGATGTTCAGCCCTCCCGATGGAGACTTCAGTGAACTTTCCCCCAGAAAACAGCCTCCGTCCCTGCAAGTGACAGAGTCGTGCAGCGACCTGTTTACTGATGGCGATTATGTAATAATGTAATTTAGCGTGAAGGGTCAGTTGTAATAGCTGCCTTTGTGGCTAAGCCCTAAATTCCACTGTGTTTTCACCATACTGACTCAAGCATTTTTTGTTCAGAGTACTGGTAGCTTGTATTCAACAAAACGCCATAACCTCACAGAAGCCTCCTCCTTCCACAGAGTTTAAAAGCAGCCAAGTTCCAGTCACCATTTTGTAATAAACTGGCTAATGATATCTGCCTTCAGTGGCATCACAACAGTGTCTACTCACACTGCTTGCAAATGAGGTAATGGGCCATCGCCTGTTATCTGACTCTACAGTTCTCTCTTTGTGCTTTAAGTGCTAGAACTAGATTTGGCATTACCGTTTCCACCGCAGGAACTCTCTCTGCATTGACTGCAGCCTCTCCAGTTTGATGTAACCCTACTTATGCCACTGTTTGGTGAAAAATATATGTTGGAATATTGTCGGTGTACAAAGGTTGTGATCGGCTAGATAATAAACAACAAGCTTCCTCCACGCGCGGCTCATTGGCTATTATGACAATGGAATAGAAAATCTAAGTGTGTATTTTTTTTGGATGACTAAAAATTTTAACATTTAACTAATAACGGAGCTCACAATGCAGAGTAATTTGTTCTGGCAAAACATGAACAGGTTTCCCTTTCAAATGACATGGGTTACATGTAATGGTCTCAGCATCTTAAAGTTTGTGCCTTTAAGTGACCTTTTCCTTTTATTACTTTCCAGGTCAACATGTGCAGCTGGGTGATTCATTCTGGAGCGACAGCACCTGTGCACAGAAGTGCACCTGCACCTCAGTGGGCCTGCAGTGTCAAAACCAACCCTGCTCATTTTCCCAAATCTGCCAGCCAAGTGCCTTTCAGTTCTCCTGTCAGACGGTGCAGAGAGGCACCTGCACCATAAGTGGTGATCCACATTACTATACCTTTGATGGCACAGTGTTTCACTTCCAGGGCACCTGCACTTACGTTCTCTCTGAGCAATGTGGTCTAGGCCTGCCGTACTATAGAGTAGAGGGCAAGAACGAGCACCGGGGCAGCACTCATGTTTCCTGGACACGACTGGTCAAAGTGTATGTCTATAATGAAACCATTGAGCTTGTCAAGGGACATCGTGCTAAAGCTAAGGTTAGAATTTATGACTGGAACAAAATATGATGCTGCTTCATGTATGAGATCAAATATGTCTTTGCTGTTCTTGACAGATTTGTTGGTGTGCTTGCAGGTAAATGGAAACTTTGCAGCCACTCCGTTTTATCTCAACAACGGCACCGTCCAGGTTTATGAGTCAGGTTTTTCTGTGATTGTCAGCACCGTCTTTGGCTTGGAGGTATCCTATGACACAAATCACTATGTCAGGATCAGTGTGCCCTACGCCTATCGGAATGCAACATGTGGCCTCTGTGGAAACTTCAATGGTATTCGTCAGGATGACTTCCGAACCCGTCAGGGTGAGGTTGTGAGTTCTGATGTGGATTTTGCCAACAGTTGGCAAGCGACAGGGGATGATGAGCCTGGTTGTGAGGCGCCATGTGGAGGTCTGGCCTGTGCTGCCTGCACTGATGATCAGACAGCTTTATACAGCAATACTGACCATTGTGGAATCCTCCAGAACAGTTCTGGGCCTTTTGCTGCTTGCCATCAACAACTCCCCCCCCAATCTTTTGTTGCGAGCTGTGTGTTTGATCTGTGTGTAGGAGAAGGGTACCAGCCCATCCTGTGTCAAGCCCTAAATGTGTATGCAAGCCAGTGTCAACAGAATGGTGTACAGCTACCAAGCTGGAGGAGACAAGGCTTCTGTGGTATGTCTGCAATTCATTTAAAATAATTCTAATTAAATCTTTTGGGTCAAATAAAACACCCCCGATATCAATGTCATTTTTTCCTCTAGAAATCCCCTGTCCAGCCAACAGCCACTTTGAGCCTCAGGGCACAGGATGTCCAGCTACCTGTGTTAACCCCAATTCTACCCAGAACTGCCCTCTCCCTGACCAGGAGAGCTGCATCTGCAATTCCGGATTCATTCTTAGTGCTGGGGTGTGTGTCCCTCATTCAGAGTGTGGCTGCAGCTTCGAGGGTCGCTACTACCGCTCTGGAGAAACTGTAATACTAGACGAAGACTGTGGAAGACGCTGTAGCTGCAGTCATGGCTCCATGACCTGTCGCTCCCATGGTTGTGGTCCGCTTGAATCATGCAAAGTGGAGGAAGGAGAAAGAGGTTGCAGACCCAACAGCTATGCAACATGCTGGATCAGAGGCCCAGGGTCATATCAAACATTTGATGGACTGACATACCAGTATCCTGGGGCATGTCGATTGACCCTGGCCAAAGTCATGGGATTGTCTAGTCACCCCCACTTTGTCGTGACAGCAGAAAAAGTGCCCAGAGGCCAACAAGGTTTTGCACGATTGCTTAAGTTTGAGGCACAGGGAACACACGTGTCCATTGAGATGTCAAGTAGCAGTAGAATACAGGTACGTGATTGGAATAATTTTGAAACGACTGATTCTAAATGTGATTTTACTACCATTTTAAAAGTGAGAAATCTGAATATTAATGAAGACAAATGTGACAAAATGATAGCTGATAAGTGAGAAAAGTTTAGCACTATGAATGTCATTTAAGTAACTTTTCTCATAAGATTACAACTTCTATAATGATGCAATTTTTCTTTCTGAATATTTAACAGCACTTCCCTTTTAATATTGATGACTATAATATATTAATCTAAATGCCTTCAGGTTGACGGTCGGCGGATCAGACTACCATTCAGCTCAGCATCCAACCAAATCCAAATATACCACAGTAGCATACACGGTATCATCCTTCGCACCTCTTTTGGTGTAACTGTGCAGACAGTTTGGCCTCACTTTGTGCGTGTCACTGCACCTGGTATCTACAATGGCTCTCTAGGTGGTCTCTGTGGTAATTACAATGGTCACCCACATGATGACTTCCGCACACCCAACGGCATCCTGGTCAACAGCTCTCAGGTGTTTGGGGACAGTTGGCGAGATGGCTCCCTGGCTGCACACTGTGTGGAAAGTGTAAATAATAATTCAACCACAAATTACAATTCTAGTGAGTACTGTGGCATTCTTGGCTCTCCGCATGGGCCATTTGTCCCGTGTTGGGCCACTGTGGACCCACAGCAGCATGTGGATACATGTGTGGAGATCATTAGGACCTCTAGAGATCCAGCATCAACACTATGTGAGGTCCTTCGAGATTATGCACTCATGTGTCAACAGAACGGTGTTTCCCTGGGACAGTGGAGGAATGCGACTGACTGTGGTGAGTACTTTGCACCTGTGGTATAGGTGACTTTGACAAATACAAATCCAATGATTTTGCTAAATAGATTTCTTTGTTCTCTCCTTTCCTTTCTTTCTCTAGAGCAAACCTGCCCAGTAAACAGCCACTATCAACTCTGTGGAACCACCTGTCCTTCTGCCTGCCCCAGCCTTTCCTTTCCTTTCACTTGTGACACTGTGTGTCAGGAAGGTTGCCAGTGTAATGATGGCTTCGTACTCAATGGCAACCAGTGTGTGCCACCAACAGCCTGCGGATGCTATCACCAAGGACGCTATCTGCAAGGTGGTGAACAGTTCTTGGATGGTGAGGAATGTCAGAGTCTGTGTAGCTGTGATGGTACCACTGGGGCAGTCCACTGCATCCCCAACTCCTGTGGTCCCCAGGAGTCCTGCCGTGTAGTGGAGGGTGAGTATGGCTGCCATCCCAACCGTCATGGCACCTGCTCTGCCTCTGGAGACCCCCACTACCTCACCTTTGATGGCAAGGCTTATGACTTCCAGGGAACCTGCCGTTATGTTTTGGCGACACTTTGTAATGACACACATGGGCTGGATCAATTTTCAGTGGAGGCTAAGAATGAGCCATGGAATGGGTTGCCAGTTTCAATCACAGCTGAGGTTTATGTAAATGTGTGGGGCTACCAAGTTCAAATGTCAAGGGAAAGACGTCATATGGTGCAAGTAAGTTATTAAAATCAAGTTTAAAAATCAATTCAATTGCTATGCTTAACTTAACCTCAGGTTAAACCTAGCTGGCAAAAAACTGACAGTTATATGTAAATATATTTATATAATATGTGATTTATTCATTGTACATAGTATACTGAATTGTATACAATTAGATGGGAGCGTATGAAGGTATACAGATCAGGAATGGAAGTAGATTAACTATGATTAATTACTGAGTTGCGGAAAAGGGGTAGGAATAAATAAGTGTCTACCTCCTCCTGCTCTTTTTCGGGAATGTAAGTGCTTTTTAATGGAATACACATTGTAACATGTTTTTGATTTTTTTAAAATCTTTTTTGATGTCCGAAATAAATTTGCATTAATTCACTCACTCATTAATTCATTCATTACACCTATTTCAATGACAAAGTGAATAATATAGGAAGAAAAATACTAGATCACTTCAGGGACATGTTATTCTAATAAGAAAATATTATGCATATGTTTTTTGAGTTACGAGTTATAAAATTCTTTTTTTAGGTAAATGGTGAAACGAGAAATGTACCAGTTCTCTTGAATGGAGGTCGTGTGTCTATCTATAAAAGTGGATCTCGTACATTTGTCAGTGCTGATTTCGGCCTGACTGTCACCTACGATGGATCAAGTACAGTGTTTATCTCTGTACCTTCAAATTACAGGTATTTGCCATTCACTGAAAATAAAAAGGAATGCTTTTAACATGCTTAAAACACTACATTTTTAGATGTGTTTAAGTCATTTACTAACAATCCATCTATTGATTTATGACACTAAAAGTAATTATTATCATCAATAGTGGTCAGACATGTGGACTCTGTGGAAACTTCAATGGAAATCAAAATGATGAGTTCCAGACCCCGTCTGGAATGACGGTCTCAAATCCAGATGAGTTTGGGACATCTTGGAAGGTGGCAGGAAACTACACCTGTAGTGATGGGTGTGGTTCCTCCTGTCCACAATGTACCAATGAGCTTCCAGCTAGAGCTCAGTGTGAGGTGATTCAAGCAGCTGACGGCCCCTTCAGCTTCTGCCATGAGCAGGTGGACCCAGCACCATATTTCAATGACTGTGTGTTTGATGTTTGTGTGTCTGGAAATGAGGGCCAAGATCTTCTGTGCAGGGCCATTCAGGCATATGTCAGTGCCTGTCAATCTGCTAATGTTCGAATCTACCCTTGGAGGCAGAACACAACCTGCAGTAAGTCAACCACTCAAATCATTACAAAACAAAATGTACAAATGTATTCTCAACTGTAAGGTGCGCTTGCTGAGATACAGACCTATGGAAAAAAACTCATTAGTTATCCTGTTCTTTCCTCACTTATGAAGGACTTGACTGTCCAGCCAACAGCCATTATGAGCTGTGTGGTACTGACTGTGGCCACACCTGTGCCAGCAGCATTGATGCCACCTGTGAGCAGGTGTGTTCTGAGGGATGTTTCTGTGACGAAGGCTTTGTCAGGAGTGGGACAAGCTGTGTCCCTGTTGAAAGGTGTGGCTGCCTATACGATGGATACTACTATAATGTAAGTCATATACTGTACCTGTAAATACTAAATAATCGTTTAACAGTTACTATATGACAGAAAACGATGATTTGGCTCTGATTCAAAATACAACTACTACACCTTTGCAATAAGAAAACATTTAACATGTTTATTTTGAGTTTAGTAGAGGTCTAATTTTTAAGCATGTGGGGCAGTGGACACCAGGCTGCCTTACTGGTCACTTCATAATGTTTTGTCTATCCTATCTATATCCAAGCTGCCACTTTTGCTGCATTTTGTTTATATGGAGACAGATGGGTTGTGTTGAACCACAGAGTAGCCTGACAAAACTCTTTTATGAATTATATGAGAAGTAGATCAGTGCAGAGGCACTTTTGGCACTGCAGTTCTGGTAAAGCCAATCTAGGCATATCATATCAGACTCATATAAACTTCTAATGCATCCCTCCATATAATCGTTTCAACTAGACCCTAAAAATCTAAATAAACTTTCCATGAAGCATAAATCACACCAGCAATGGCATACTATATTAACTGAAGTCGTAGTATGGTCACCACAGCAGGTGAGCGAAGAGTACACATTCAAACACAAGATCTGAACAAAAAGAAGAAGAAAAGTATTTAAATGAAAACGACTGACCTCCTTGCTTCCTGCACACTTCTCAGGGACAATTAATCGCGTTTTTACTGCCGATGTCACTCCTCTCCTGTCTGCGTGGAAAAGTAGTCCCGGACTGTATGATGATTTTGAGCACCATCACAGCAGGCTGTTGTCAAACTAACCTCCAACATGCTTGGTCTTCTTTCTCTGCTTTCTGGTGATGCTTGTAGATTAGCATTGCCGTGTCAGAGAGGCTATCTTTATCCAACACCTGTTTAGTTGACGTTAGCACGTATTCCTTATGGAGGTGATTGTGTCCACAACTGAAGTTTTACCGGCAGCTACAGCAAAGCTCCCAGCCATTGTTTTTAGCCTACAGCCTGGTCTTAAAGTTGAGTGTCCACCAAGTGGCCTGGAAGGTAAAAAAAAAAAAAAAAAAAGAAGAAGAAGAAAAGAAAAAGAAAAAAAAAAGTGCACATTCGAGCCATGTTTCCTGCTCCGTCGTTTTTGCGGTATTGATGGTTAGCTTCGTTACTGGTAAGCTGAGTTACTACACATTGGCTGGGTGCCAAATTTATCTCCACTTAAACATTAAGTTAGCTTCTACTTGTAAATACGGACGCCCTTCCGTACATAAAGTAAACTACTGAACTATATAGGAACTGCGTAACGTTAGTTAACATTTATGTATGCTAGCTAGATTAGCACAAACAATGGTAACGTTGACAACGGTTTGACACGCGCAGTGAGGCCTTTCTGGTAGCATGCGTCTCATGGACATGAGGAAGCAGACCAGCATGACTTTGCCTCCAACAATCACGCAGTGTGTATATTTTGATTCCAGCAATTTTATTGCCACATCATGTTAATCGTATATTGACGTTCATAGCAGGAAAATCACAAATATTAATCACTGGTATTAATAATGGCTCTGTTCAATTTTCTTCTACCAGAAAGTCTCTGCAGTGAGCCCTTGACCTGCTGTCTCACCAACAATAAATGGAACTAAGCCTTCTTTTATGCTTTCAGTTATACTTGTATTTCCTGTGACTGTGTCTAGAGGGAAGAAACCCTATTAATTGGTTTGGCCTATGTGGTGTGTGTCTCTTTTTCTCACATGTTACAGGCCGGTGAGTCGTTCTGGACAGAGGGATGCTCCCAGCGATGTGAGTGCCACGCTCCCAATGACCTGCGCTGCTCTGCCGCGTCTTGCACACCTGAACAGGAGTGCACCATCAGAAATGGCCAGTTGGGCTGTTTTGATGCAATGTCTACATGCACTGTGTGGGGGGACCCACACTACATCACCTTTGATGGGGCAGTGGCTCACTTCCAGGGCACATGCTCTTACATCATTACTGAGAGTGTGAGCCAAGGCTCAAATGAGACGCAGTTTCAGGTAATAGCCACCAATAATCACCGTGGCAACAACCGTGTGTCGTTTGTATCAGCAGTGGATATATACCTCTCAGATCCACCAGAGAGTGCATACATCAGGCTTGGACCCAACAAAAGAGTACAGGTAAACTTTTGATTACTATATTTTGTATAACGTTCTTCTCCTGTCTGGATGTAAACAAAGGTAACAACGTGCCTCCTCACCTCCTCTCCATTGCTCCCTAATCTCTCATCCCTACAGGTAAATGGAAATGAGGGGTCTCTTCCCACCACTGCAGGAAGCTTAGCTCATGTAGAAATGCAGGATGGCTACATAGTGGCCAAAGCCACCGACTTGATAGTCCAGTTTGACGGCCAGAGTACTTTACTGGTCAGACTGGACAGAAATCATCAAAACAGGGTCACAGGGATGTGTGGAAATTTCAACAACGACCCAGCAGATGATAAAGTCTTGCCTAATGGCACATCAGCACAAAATGACAATGACTTTGGACACAGCTGGAAGGCGCCCACGAGCCAACCAGGGTGAGCTGTTATGAAAAGAGCTGTAGATCAGCTTATGCACATTGCAGCAGGTAATAATGACAGCATGATGTGTCATTTCCAGATGTGGATCCACAGATGATGAGAGTGGCGATGGTCTGAACGACTGTCACTTTATGGACGAATACTCTGAGCTCTGTAGTGTCATCACCAACACCAGCGGTCCATTCAGTGACTGTCACCTGCACTCTGACCCTCAGCCTTTTTTCACCTCCTGCGTCTACGATCTCTGCCTCTACACTCCAGCCAATGGCATGCTGTGCTCTGCCGTCGCAGCCTATGAGAAAACCTGCTCTGTTTTGGGGCTGAACATTCCAGTGTGGCGCTCAGCTCTGCAGTGTGGTATGTTTTCATTTGGCCATTAGACAGCCAAGATAATGAATGAGAAAAAAAATCTTGTGTTTGGTTTGTTATATCTGACCATGTCTCTTTCCACATTGTTTCCATAGCTGAGTCGAACCCCTGTGAAGATCTGGACTGCACAGAGTATGAATGGTGTGGTGAGAAAGACGATGTTTACGGCTGCTTCTGTGATGAGCACCACCACCGACCCAACAATGAAAGCTACGGTGAGGGCGACTACTCCTAAAAAACTGTCCATTGCACATTAGCTTGGTTTGATTGTTGAAATGAGATTTTGTGTTGATGAATAAAAAGATCAAATATTTATGAGATCACAAAAGACAACAGGTCAAACTTGCTACAATAGATTATAGAATGAGTCTATAATTTAACCATTTGTCTTTCACAGACTCGTCCATCACTTGTGTCAGTAGTTCAGGCACCATGTCATTGTCGCGCTGCCAGCTGTTTGAAGCTGGCTTCCACCTCGGTGCCCTTCATCTCCGGGACGACTCCTGCAACGGGACTCTTCAGGACGGACGACTGATCTTCCACTTCAACAATGACGACCAGCTGTGTGGGACAGTTCTCAGGGTACAGTCCATTCATTATGTAGACAAAGATTTCTCCAATGTGCAACTTCATGTGCATAAATGAAAAGCATGCTCAAATCCAAATACTTAAAGTCTTTTGTCATCTTACTCTCAAAGAGCAACGGGACCCATTTCTGCTATGAGAACACCATCCAGGGTGACGTCGACCCTCATGATGGCATCATCAGCCGTGAGAAGAGCATCCGCCTGCACTTCAGCTGTGTATACCCTCTAACTCAGGCCCTGTCTATGGATGTGGGCATCAACCCTATAGAGAGGTGACAACCACACCATGTGGCTTGCATAATTATAACTATGATGTTTGGTTACTGATAATGGTGTATTTAATACTTATTTTTACTTAAAAACTACTCACATTCGAAAGATATTCAGTTTGTGATGTTTCTTCTGCAGCATTGTGAACAAGAAACTTCCATCAGGCCTGGGTCAGTATCATCTGAGGATGATCCCCTACGAGGACGCCGGCTTCCACTTCCCCCTGACCAGTAACAGCAGCGTAGAAATGGAAATAGACCAGAGGCTGTACATCGAGGTGCAGACGGAAGGGGTTGATGAACAGCAGATCGCCACGATTTTGGACTCATGTTGGGCAACACCTTTAAATGATGCAAACTACCCTGTCCGCTGGGATCTCATCACTACAGAGTAAAGGAGTCTCTGTTGGCATACAAAAATATGAAACGACTCTAACAGGGCTTGTTTTATCTCACTCCAGCCATCTTCCCTATTGTATTTAACTTTACTCATAGTGATAACATCGTAATTCTTACAACTTTCATTGTACTCCAGGTGTCCTGATCCTGCGGATGGTACAGTAGAGCTGATACAGAATGGCATCTCCACTGTGGCCCGATTCTCCTTCAGGATGTTCACCTTCACCAACTTCTCATCCATCTTCCTGCACTGCCAGGTCCACCTGTGTCTTTTGAGAAACAACAACTGCCCAGCTGTACGTACCAATCTACTCATGTGTATCTGTAGAGAGATGTGAATGACTATTCTATAGTAAATTGTATACAGTTATTATGTATAAATACCAAGAAGCAAGATAGTTGATTGTTAAGTCTCATTGCCTTCCAATACTGAGGCTTTGGGTGGCCGGCCAATCCAAAGCATCAGTATTTGACGACCTATGAACAATTAAATGTATTTCTACTGAAGCGCTTCATGCACCTTTACTTGCTGACTCTGCGGAAATTCACTGCAGTTCTGTCAGAACTTCAAAGTTCGAAGTTCTGTCTTCTTCAGGCTGAAGACTTTTAATTGTGTTTCCTGCAGCATTGCTACCCAGGTTACCACACAAGGGTCGCAAGGGATATTTCCCTACATGACACTGCAGCCATCTCTCTAGGACCATTAATCCCGAAATCAGGTAACTCATTACATTTATGACCTCTGTACTCATGTAAATGTCATACTGCACTTTTTGAATTGAACAAATAGAGACTTAAGAGGCTCAGAAGTGTGCTCATGTTTGCTCTGCTTGTTTTTCGTTGACTGGTGATGTTAGATTTTGTTTTTTCTCTCGCAGACAAATGGATGAGAACGAGCGATGCTTCAAGCCTTTTGAGCTCAGTGGTGACCTTGGCAGTCAGTTTGCTTACTGCCAGAATTCTGACCTAGATGAATCAAAGACGGGCACAAAAACCGTAGATAGATGAATGTGTACATATTATGTCAAAATATATTAATCGATCAGTAGCTCACTGTGCATATATTCCATAATGATTTTAAAAAAGTGAAATGTTTTGTGATGTGCCTGATTCAAGAGAAAGAGAAAGATATTTGTTACTGAATATTTGGAAATGAATCCCGTCAGATGTTTCTGATTTGTGTCACGGAACCTAAACAAAGAAATAAGGGTCGTTACATCACTGTCACCTGTATTGAAGTCAATGGGAGATGCCAGTAGAAACACACTAAAACATAACATTTCATTTGATTTTTGGTGAAGACATGCCTTGACAAATTGTTTGCATTGTAATTGCAGTCTAGTCAGCAATAATTGGTCAGTCAGGCCCCATTTTTTTCACTTGGAAGCATTTCTTCATCTGGGATTTGGTGACGTAATGACCCTTCTTTTTTTTGGTTCCTTGTTTCGTGCTGCTCTATGAGAAGACTTGGTAGTTATTTCTTTAAACCACTAGAGGGCAGCATAAGATCAAATTCACATTTGGCTCTGATTTCAGGAAACCTATTTCTGCAGCTCACCCTTTTGTGTTTAGAATGATAATCGGTTTCATCCTACAGGCTTTTTGCAATAATTTTTATTACCATTAAATGAATATTTCATAGTTAATGAAGATAAAAATGATAAATGAAGTAGTTTTTATGTGAAATATCAATCTGATTGTAGTTTTTTTCTCAGCTAAATGAGTAGGTTACCCCAGGACTCTGATCGATATTATTTGTGTGAATTTTCTACATTTTATTTTGTTTTTAATAAAAATGATACTGTTGTATAAGTTGTTTCTTGACAGAGCACCCAGGGATATAGTAACTATACTTTTATGTTCCATCTTGTTCCGTACAGGATGTATAAGTGCAACAGTAACCACATTTCAAAGCATTAATACAGGATGGTTCTCATTTGACATGAAAGAAGCTGTCAGGGATACGAGAGGTCGGGTTTCTCTCTTTTGTGCTGAGCCTCCATTGAGTGTGGAGACTGACAGAGACGATATCTCCTGTGTCTTCTCTTTGGGGGGGAAATTTATCATGGTCAGTCAACGTGTCCTGAGATGAGACATACAGTAGACATAACAACACTTACCAAACACCCCCAACATGTGATTTGTCATTGGTGTCATGGTGCTGTACGAAGACTTCAAAGAGGGGCAATATGTCCAATACCACATGGCCCAAAACATAGGCTTTGCTGCTGCTGTCAATTCAGGTAAATTATGTGCAGATTACCTTACAGATCATATTTCACTTCTGTTGGATTGATAAAAACAGTGTGTGTGTGTGCAATCTTACTGAGCAGTTTTCATAATTACGAGATCTACGTATGACACTTTGTGTCCAAATATGTGTTCATGATGGTGCTAGTGGGCCAACACCCACTTTATATCCAAGTCATTGTTTGATCACTGTGAGTCTCTCATGTAATAGCTTAGCTCTTCTGACAGTGTACCATTGGGAGGTTAATCCTGTGGCTCAAGTGGCATTTGCAGGCTTTAGAAGTCAATGTGTGAACACGAACGAGAGACCGAAGGGAGGAGAGAGGAGACTCACCCACTCAGAAGTAACATCTAGCTCACAATGGAACTGATGTCATCATGCAGAAGACATCCTTTGTTAAGAGAAAACCTCACAGCAAATCTAATGTCATGCCCAGGCGTTGCAGGAAACCACGTGCCTGAGCTCCACTTTCAGATGACAACGCAGATTTAATGTAAAAGTTTACAGGAATTCACAGATTATGGAAGGAAACAAGCTTCAGTTTAAAGTTGTACATTTAAGAAAATAACTTAAGATATTGATGATTCCATCAGAGCATCAATGATTGGCATGTTTACCAAGTCAGTATTACGTGTGAGCTAGCTAATATTTTGCACGATACACAGAATACAGCTAAGGATGATGAGAACATCACCAGTTATGCACGTATTTATTCACGTAGCCAAGTTCTCGACAAACCAAAAATTTGCCCTGATGGTGGCCCTCAATGAGAAGTTAAAGCATCACTAAAGTTACTGGCTAAACAAGAATTTGTTGCTGAGGACATGGCAGACCATCTGACAAAAATGTCAACATCATGGTACCACTAACAGAAAAAGCCAGGGGATCATCGGGTAACTATTTTAACCATCAATGTCTGAAATACATACAATACATGAAGCAGATGTTGAGATATTTTAAGAAATGTGACTTCAGTCATTTTGCTCAAGTCCCAAGTCAGTTTTCTTGGCCAAGTAACGCCCCCAAAACCTTACCTGTTCAAAAAGTATGACAATGAATTCAATTATTTAAACAACCATCCATGGAAACAAATCAAAAACTCACTGACACAATGAACCCAGACAAGTCATTTGAGTCATTGTGTCTCAAGTCAAGTCACGAGTCTGCAACTTTCAAGTCCGAGGCGAGTCCAACTTACAATGACTCAATTGCACATCTCTGAATAATTCGCTAGGTAATTGAAAAGTGAGTCTGCATATAAAAAGTCATCAGTGTCTCAATTGTTGTTGAGATTTCTAGATCAAAGTAGTGGATCAAATAATAGACAAACGTTGCCATTCCAGAAATTAGTAACTCTGATATAGCATTACTCTACCCTCAAAATCAAAGGTGCAATGTATCCTCCTGAAATGCATGTTGCCCTTTAAGCCCTCCCTAGTCGCTCTCTAGTCATCTGTTCAGTCACAGTTATTCTGTCCTGTATCTAATTGAATTAAGTAAATGCAGTTCCCTTGTTCAGCTTCACCTTTTTGAACCCGCCCACTCCTGTCAAACTTAACAACATCCATATGTGGCGAGCCTATACCTTATCTTCCATTTGTAAACCTCTGTCATACACTTTGTCATGTTCACCTTGATGTAGGAAGCTCTTGTGGCTGCCTTAGAAAAATGCAAAACTAAAAAGGCAAGTTGCGGTCTTGAATGCTGGCTGTCAAAAAAAAAAAAACCCAAAAAACTGTATTGCTGTCTTTAAAATGTTAATGATACCGATAATGTTTGGATTTGTATGCTGAAATGTGCTAACTGAAAATTAAAGGTTAATCAAATTAAAGTGGATGTTCTTCTTCAGGTTTTCTGTGTCTTGTTCTTCTTCATTATCTGTTTCCAGCTCTGAGCCGTCTTGAATCCTCATCCCTCCACTTCTGACCTGGACTGTTTTTAGAGGCAGTCCTGTGCCGCGACAAGGGAGGTTGTAGCCTCAGTGGGAGGTGGACAGGCGGGCATCGTAACGGGAAAGATAGTGAGAGTGAAGCAAATGGTAGTGGATAGGGAAGAGGGGGAAATATGAGTGACAGCTTGTTGACTTTTACAAGATGCTGAGGGCTTAGCGGGCTAAATTGGATTCGCTCCTGAGGTCCCCAGTGTGGTGTGTTGGACGGGTCAGGAAAGGTCCCATCTGACATTTGACCTCTCCTATTTCCCTCCTTCTGCCCCTCATGTCAGCACCATTGACCACAATGCACTGCAGCATTATTTTAGCCTGAACTTAATCCAGTTATGCCAAAGTTTTTATGAAGTGATTTATAGGCCAGAAAGTCTATGCTTTACCAGGCCTATAGAATTAAGACATATGAAAAGTTAAATATCCTCATTAGAATACTGTTGAGACAGCAAGAGGTCTAGACTAGACTAGACGTCTGATAAACTTTCACTTTATAAGTATATTTAGCAGGTGTCCATAACACCAGATGAGTTTTTACTGACATTTACTAATGTCAGGCTAATTAAAAGTTCTTGAAGCAAGGTAAACTCCAACAACACTCATAGGTACAAGAGGCTTACCACAACTACTGCCACCGAAACCTGAACGGTACATACTGCCAACAAGGCCCACCAGTGCTCTTTGATTCAATTCAGCATGTTCATCCAATATCAAACTCAGTTTCAGCCTGTATCACTCTACATTTTAAATCACAAATAACAGTTTAACCATAATTTAAGAGCACCAGTTTGCATCAATTTGTATTCAGTCATAGATACCAGCCACCAAAATGTTGAAAAAAGCCTTGCAATGTTTAAGACAGTAAGAAAAAATTAAATCCTGGATAAGGGCATCTGTGGCTCGGGGTAAAACCAGTGTGTTGATATCGGAAGGGTGCTGCTTCAATTCCCTTGGTCTTTATGTCAAAGTGATGCCGCTCCTGATGTGATGGTCGGCACCTTACATGGCAGCCACTGCCATGAATGTGTGTATGAATTACTGTAAACTGCTTTTGGGCAAATGTGTCAGCTGAATTCAAATAAGTCATAAGTGGATACGTCTCTCTATCTGAAAATTAATGGGGTCTAATCTGAGCCGAGACACATCCCCCATCCAAGTTTCGAGGAAATCTGTTCAGTATTTTTGGTGTAATCCTGCTGACAAACCAACAAAAGTAGAAAAAACAGATGCAGGTGAAACATAACCTCTCTGGTGGGAGAAAATATGACTTATGGACACATGCTGTGGCTGATATTCTTCAAACTAAAAGGACTTTTTTGATTGGGCTTGAATGTGAGGATTTAAGTTGGACTAATTTATGAGTATAAAGGTATTTATTAGCAACAGTTACGATTACTGGCTACTGTTCTTGGTTTGCTTCATTTTGAGTACATTTTCTAAGTATTGTTTTGTTTTCCATGATGATTAAATACAAAAAAGTTCTGACACTGACTAATGCATTAAGTCCCTGTAAGCATCTGTCCAAATGTTAATGAAGAGAAGTCCACGAGATGAGATTTCTCTCTTTTTGTAGTTTGGGTTTCTCGTTGTTCGTTTTGATTGGATCTTCCTTGATATAGACATATCCGGCCCATCTACTGTTTCCGTCGAGAGTAATTAGATTTCCCTGGTGAACTCTATACTCCTGAGAAGGCCGAGCAGCCAGGGCACTGTAGCTGCAATCCTAGAAGTCATGAAATTGACTCAGCAAATCATGTGTGAAAAATCAGCACTTCGTAAGGTGAAATATACGTACCGTGACTTTCGTCCATGCTGTGTTCTGTATGGATTTACAGTGACAGCTTTATTGTCTGGAAAATTACATCTCACCAGAGTGAAATACATGTTTTGTTAACATTGTATATCAGTAGTCTTTACTTCAGACTATTATGCTCCAATAAAATGGAAATAAAACCAAAAATATAATCAGATCTCTTCAGTCCTTCTGTTACACTGTATGTGGTCATGCTTATTCATCAATTAATTCCATAAAATCTGTTATTATAAAGATGCCATAATGTCATAATGTTTCCATCAGCCTTCCATTTGAAATATTAGATCAGAGGTTTACCAGAGGGCTTCCTCTTGCCATCTGGTTCTGCTGTCACCCCATGACTGTTTCCTTTAGTCCCTGGACCTACAGTACAGTCGACAGTAGCTTAAGATTTGTAACATCTAAAAAGCGTTTCAGCGTGTTTTGCTTTTTATGTGACTCTCCTCGTAGAAATTGTAGAAAGGTGTAAAATGTACATCTCTTCCTCCGAGTAGTGCCCTGGATGCTCTCCACATGTTTATGCTCACCAGTTATGTTATGTTAAATCTTGGTATTTAATCCGTACAAAAACCAGTGAAGAGTGATACTGAGTAACAAGTCAGGCTAACTGTTCCTGCATGTTTCCAGCTTTTGTGCCAAACAATTTTTTTTTTTTTTTTGATATCTAACATGTATGTGGAACTAATCCTCTCAATGTCCAGAGACTATACATTCTGATATTTATGCATGGACATGAACAAACAAGATTACGTGCTGGTCACACTGCAGGCTTCATGCAGTTTTCAGAGTATTTTCAATTGACCTGAAATGCTTTCAGCTAATTTGCCTACACACTCTAATCAAGTTTAGCCCAGGAGGTTGATGGACTGAGTGATGGACTGGACAAAAGATAACAACAGCCCTCCTGCTTTCCGTTTCCACTGTGTCACCATATTCTCTCTCCTCCGCCCTGCCCTGCCCAACCCCGCCCCGCCATCACGACTTCACTCACTCAAAAGTGACCATGGGCTGTTTATCGACTGGCTTCTTCTTCCTGTTTGTGGTACTAAGAGGCTGAAATTAGATCTGCATCACCGAGGATTTGAGATAAATTGGGCAGCGGATCGGTCCTAACTCAATTTTCTCTTGTTTTCTGAGGGCGGAGGAGGAGGAGGAGGAGGGTTCGTCATGATGCAGCAGACAGGATAACACCAGACTGACACACACTAGGATTGCATAAATTGTGTTGAGTGTAGGGTGTGCTGCGATGAATGAGCTTTGCAAATAACAGGGTATGTATTTTAATGAGACAGTTGTATATCTGTTGCGTATATGTAATCTGAACTGCTCTCTGACAAAAGAATATTCTCACTTTTGCGAGTGTTTGGGATTATCTACCTTTGGTCCATGCTATGGAGGGCCTCATCTCTGGCTGCATGCTATCCCCCTGCTGTTGCTCCATCAGGTTGGTCCAAATGGCTGTGATACACAGGGGTAATCAGCCGCTCCCATTACAACTCCCAGGGGACAGGGGGTGGGGGGGTCTTGCTCCTTAGCGTCTTTGTATGGTTAGGAGTCGGGGTGTGGATCTCAGTCTTTTCACTATCCGACTTTGATCTGACTCCAATCCCTGACAGCTGATACTGTAGCTGAACCTGACACTCGGCACTGCCTCTGTATAAATCTGGACTGGGAAGAGGAGAATGGGATTGAGAAGAGCCGGGCTGAATACCAGACTATCTGTTGTTTTGTGTGCCAGACAGACACGATGACCCTCTTGGTTAAACTCAGCCCAAGAGGTCACGGCCCGAGCTGAAGAGGAGGAATGCCCTGGGGGTAAACAAGCGACTCTTGATGTTTTTGTCACTTCCATCTCTCCACAATGATGCACAAAAGTAACGTGGACATGATATTGACGCGGGATTATGTATTAAAATGATCTTCTTCGAGATTTGTAGATGCTGTTGGATTTCATTCAGACGATCAGGTCAATTTTGATAAAACCAGAAATTGAAAATATCCAGTATCCAATATCCAAAATCCAGTGTAGGACTTCAGAGTGTTGGAGTGCACTTATTAGATGTTATAAGACGCACTTTGAATCAAATTATGCAAATACCTGATGTAATACAGTCTTTATCAGATAGTTAAAGAATGGCGTCGTACCCTACGGACATTATATCATTCCTAGATGAACTTTGTATCAAATGAGGCAAAAACTATACATAAACAGTTTACCCGAAAAACATTGTGTCTAAAAACATGTAACATAAAAACAAGTAATCATAATTTTACGCCATCATGAACCATATCATTAAATCATGCTGTCTGTACCAAAATATAGGTATACTTAGACACTTTCATGTCCACTAATACTCTAATTAGAAAAACAAACAGAAGATCCTAAGTCACTATCAGACATTTTATCAAATCTGTAAGGTTTTACATACACACAAATGTTCTGTAAACATGCTATCATCTACACAGTGTAAATTGATTATAAGTGCTTATAAATGTCTAATAATATAACAATTAACATGTTTCTAATGCTAGTATTAACACTTAGAAAAGGAAAATCTGGCAGGGCTATGTACCAGACCTTTGTGGTGTGCTTGTTGTTTGGTTACTTTGAGGCAAGCAAACATCTTTATTAGGTGAAACATTGTGGTTTGGGTTACCATAACTTGATTTATGAAATGTACTAAAATTAACTGGAGTTGCATTATCTATGACTTAAAATAACTCACTGTTTAGTTTTATTTGACCCAATTGTCCATCCCCAGCATCTTCTACATATAGACTTCCTCAGTCTTAAACTACCTTACTTTCTCTTTTATCGCCATAATCATGATGATCAGTAGATGTGGCCTAACAGGAAACATCTATATATACATGAATATGCTTTCACAGTCGATATATAATTATTGTATTGCAATGAAAAACAGCCAAAAGTTCACAATTGGTTTAGTCTACCATATGTTAAACCAAACTGTACCAAAAGTTCAGATGATGATGTCACAAGACATCTTGAACAACAAAGGGAGAGATTAACTTTCTCATAACTTTGTCCCTGATCTCAACTCTACAGTTCTGACAGCTGTATTTTTCCTGGAGGGATGTTTGAGAACTAGTATGAAGGCTGTGTCCAGCCCTTCACAGGTGCAACACATGGGCTTCACCAATATTAGCTGCAAAGCTCTGCTAATGGCTGAATGAATGGTACAGAGCCATTAGCAATTTGAGCCTTCCCTGAATTAAATTGAGAGAGAAGCCGGTGGTTATCCGAAGATCCCCTGGGAAACAAGGGTTGCATTCAGAGACATTTGTTCACTGAAGTTTTGTGTTGTCTATCAACCGTTGACGCAACAAGGTGTGCGCTTGTCTTCTTGTGTATGCTTAACCAAGCTTATCGAGTGTCACTTAAGTGTTCTGAATTCGACTTATGTTTTCCTGGAAATACTTTAAGGCAGGCCTCCCACTACATTCACATGATCTCAGTGCAGTCGCATAAACAGACAAGTTGCAACGTATTCTGCCTCAGGTGAGCACTGAAACTGATGTTGATCGATTGTGTCTCTGTCTGTCACCACAGACCGTGAACATACCTGAACAAAACAGTGGAAAGGACCTACAAATGTACATTTGTGTGATTCTTCATTATATTATGTCATATTTAAATCCTTCAAACCTTCAGATTGTCCTGTTTCAGTGGAAATGTCATTTGAAGGATAACATAGTGCCTCAATTACGGATTTGAGCCCCATTTAAAACCAATTGGGCTAAAAAAAAAAAAAAAGAAAACCTTATAATTTCTGCAGCATTAGCATGAGAGACAAGCTTCAGAAAGAGAGTGTTTGATATCTCTATCTCTACTTTCTTTATTCCCAGGATGTTACTGGATCAAAACTCTTGCTTGACATGGTATCAGTATCTTCATAACATAACAAATGACAGGGATGAAGAACCAAAACCCACAGGCTCTCTCTCCTTCTGGGATGTCCAGATAGATGTGGGATACATCTGTGTCACACTACAGAGCTGTATTATTTTCCGGAGTACAATAATCTGCCGCCGTGTCCTCTTCCCCGTCCACAGTGCAACATTACATCACTCCTTTATATAGAGGCCATATCAATGTGACATCATGATCATCACTCTATACCTGCATTCACCGAGGAGACGGGTGGCTGGGATGAAACTCAAGCCTGTATATTATATGAGATGCAGAACATCAATGCTTGTCCTTGGCTATTCTGAAGGCTAATCAGATTTCATGAGACTGAATATGGGGACAGAGTTCCAGTTTCCTGTAGGCCCTGTGCAGAATACAAACGTCCAGATACCAGATATAGTGGACATCGCTCAAATAACACATGTTCTAAAGAGATCTTGCTGTTTGTTAGCATGTTTTGGCCGAGACTGAATTACCATCAGGGCCTGAAAGACAACACTATTATACAACCACCAAATGTTTTCAACATTGTTAAAACTCAGTAGTCTCTGAGCTCCCCTCCTGTCCATACCATAAATCAGAGCAGAATATAATATGAATGTAGGTGTTTGTTTCTCCAGAAGGTCTGGCTTTGCACCCAACTCTCTTCACAAGAGCTGCCCAGCTCTGATCAACTGAGCAGTGGCTACGAATGTCCACGTATGTCCATCCCTTCCGCCTGACCCTCCCCACACAAGAATCGACATGCCTCTGTTGTGTATTGATATAAAGCCTCCCTGCAGTATAAATCATATAGTGTGTTTAAAGTATTAGTTAGTTTTGGGAAATGCTGCTTCCTTGCCTAGATATGAACCTGCTGCCAACTGATTAGCTTAGCTTAACTTAGCTTCACACAAAAGCTGAGAAGAAGGGAAAACAGTTTGCCTGGCTGTAAAAGTAATCAACTCTGCCTTTTCAGCACCTCTAAAAGTTCACTAATTAACACGTTATCTTGTTTGTTAAATTCAAACAAAAACTGAAGCGTTACAACTGCACATTTTGGTTTTGTTCGGGGCTTTGTGTACGAGCTGAGACGACTGATTTCCTACTTGCAGACAGCATTTCTTTTCCATCCGCTTCAACCTATGTCACCAATAATGTGAGATAAATTTAACTTTTACAGAACAGCAGCCACTGTGGCTACAAGTGGTAATCACAAGTTAATGGCACATGGATTTTCTCTTAATCCCTCAAGATTTACTTGTGTCAATTGATTTAAAGACATCGTCATTAGGCAGCCTCATTAGGAGCACGTAGAATAAAACAACAAGCAGTAACAAACCAACACATTAGCTGGTGGTCACCATTAGTTTTCCGAGGATGGTGAAGGAATGACCCACTTTACTCTGCCTCTGATCAGTAAGTACTCTTTACTGCTGTTTGTTGGGCTGGTTAGGTGACGATTGGTAAGTGTTAGAGTAAGGATCTCAGGATAAGCCAATCAGAGGCAGAGTAGGGTGGGCCAAATATTCCATTACATTACTTGTACAAGACAGATTTTGAAACTACTTTTACACTTTTTTTGTTGAGACCATGTGGATCTGATTTATGTCTGCAGTACTTACGTTACCCCTCCATGATATAATCAGATTTTTGGGGACATCCCTGGAACATAAACAATGTTGGACACACAGAGCATTTCATGTTAAGTGGTTACAAGGTTTCAAAGCCAGTCTCCTCTGACAGGCGTCTGAAATGTACAGCTGGCTCAGAGTATCAGTGTCACTCAAGCAGCGTGTTTGTACCTCTAGGTGCGGATCAGGCTTTAGGTATCTTGGTTGTCTTGGTACAATTGTTACTGTGCTGCAGATCTTTTTTCTGTTATGACACGGAGGCTCTGTTGGTTCAGTGACTCACTTGTCAGGACGGGCTAACAAAAGAATCAAAGGGAGGTAAAATATTTACATGTATTCGCAGCGAAGTCCACATTTCCAACAGCATGTTTCGCCTAATTGTAGTGATGGATTGATGGATTTTCTCTTTCAAATCAGAGATTCTTATGAATTATCGTTGTAAAAACAACATTAAGGACACATGTGTAGTCTAGTCTGGATATTGGCTGAATGTTTTCTAATGGCACAGCTGATGTGTATCTGCTAGACACCTGGTACACAGACATGATATATAAATAGAAACAGGGAACATTCGAGGTTTTTGAATCAAGCACAGTTGAAACTACTTAATGGAATTTCCCGCTGAACCCTGATCCTTCTGACGAACAAATAAACGCTGTGCTGTTTACCGCAAAGCCACAGGCTGGAATGCCTCACAAATTACGAGCTCCTGAAAGACGCCGTGTGAATCGTGTCAATGTTCCTTATTTTGTCACTTCCAGCTAAACACATTAAAGCATCCTCATCGCTCAAAATGGAACGATTGTGGACAATAAAAGCCTTGACTCGGCAAACCGCATTCCTGTTGTTAAGTTTTAATCATCTGATTTAAGGCTGCAGACTTTTTATGACCGTTAAGTTAGCAAAGATGTCGCTTCTAAGGAATGCCTTAATTGTTGGATCAATTCAATTCTTTAGATTGTTAGCTGGATTTGAAAGTTAATGACATGTAGCTGCTGACATTGACTCCATTTCTAAACAGAATAAGGGCACAGTTAGGCATGTGTTGTCTCATTTACTACATCACATAGCTGCGTAATAATGTAAGGACCATAAATGTAATTGAGGAGACAGATAAGGTGGCTTACAACACAGAGAAGCAGGGGACTGGTCTTTATTCTTTTTAGCTTCAATGTGACAGCGGCATTAATTGAATCGATGGAGAAGAGGATGGGCTATATACCCCTTAATCCAAAAGTGTTAGCTCTTCCTACAGACTAACATCGGGGTTAGTAAAACAAGGCTAACATCGATGTTGACTTCTAACGTCAAAGATTCCCTGACAGGCCGACTCTGATGTTAGCTTTTCTGACAGACTAAAATCAGTGTTAGCATCTCCATCAGGTTGACCTGATGTTCTCTCCAGCAGGCTAACATTAGCGTGAGATTCCTTAACAGACTGGCTCGATGAACTCTTACAACAGGCTAATATCAAAGATTCTCCAACAGGCTAACATCGGTGTTAGCTTCTCCATCAGGCTAACTTGAAGTTTCCCTCTCCAACAAGCTAAAATTAGTATTAGCTTCTTTAACAGAGTGGCCCGGTGAACTCCTCCAACAGGCAAACATCATCAGCTTCTTTAGTAGGCTAACATCAGTGTTAGCTTCTCTAATGTTCTAACATAGATGTTAGCTTCCTCAACAGTTCTTGTTTGAGTAGCCTTTCAACATTGTTCATGTCACTTACCATCATTCTCATTGTCGAGCAGACCTAACAATAGTAAGCAGCAGTTATTTCTGTAATGAGGAGTTCAGAGAAAATACGTTTTTCAGTGAGAAATATGAAAGAGACTCTCATCATACTGCACCTTCTTTAAAGAGCAGAGAGAAAGGGACAGGAGGAGGAATTGTATATCAGGCTGATGTGGAGGGAGGTGAAAAATGGCTCTATTATCGGCCTAATAGAATTTCCCTTGGCCCCAGAGGAGAGCCGAATGGACTCTCCCTCCTTCCCACTTTGCCTCTCCATCAGCCTCATCCCGCCATTTGCCCTGGCCAGAGATATAATTTCATCACCCTTCACTTAATTGTGTGCGCTGCTGGCAGAGCCTCAGTCTCTGTTCCAGCAAACAGAGGCAGGTGGGCGAGGAGGACGGAGAGCGGAATAATAGAACAGAGTGGGAAACCACATCACTTCATTTTTATAGATGGACAGCTTGTAAAAGCAACGGGTTACGTGGTCCCCTCTGAGTAGCCAAGTGTAAACACAGTAGAAAACACTGAGTGGGAGCTCAGTGGGTCACACAGGATATCGTACAGGAAGGATTTACAGTAAATTAAAATATTTGTGTTTGGTTCAAGTAAACATCAAATGAATTTAGATATATCTACAAGACAATAACACAGCCCAGGTACATGTCATCATTGCCTCTGTTTATGATTGAGTAAAGCGGTAAAGTGAGGTCAAAGAGATGATTTGAACGAACAATTCTACGTCATTACGCTTCATTTTCAGAACTAAATGCATAAAGAAATATGAAAATATACAAAAATACATAAATAGATGAGTTCATATAAATAAAGAAGGGGGTAAAAACAGGACAAATATGTATAAATACAGAAATAAAATACATTTAAAATGAAGAAATGAACAAATTAAACATAAAATAAATAAATGAACATAGGGGAAAATTAAAGCTACGGTCTGTAATGTTGTTCAGAAACACATTTTGTTATACTTGGTGAAATGATCCTGCTATCCTGAGAGTAGTCAATACATTATGTATTCGAAAAAAGGAACGAAAATAATCAGACCTCTGTGGCAGCTACAGGACTGAGAAAAAGCTGACCAATCTGTGCTTTTCAGTCTGAATAGCAGGGATTGGTCAGATGCTCTGATTGGTCAGATGCCTTCTTGTCTGTTCTGCCTGCGCCCCCCTCTGTCCCTCCCTCCTCCGCGCGTGCCAATGTCACCTTTCACTGATGCCGGAAATGTTCAGCACACTCTGCAGAAATATGGAGTTGCCGGAGAAGACGTTCGTTTGGTTACAGTGGCAGAGAAAATGTAGCCAGCGTTAATTGTAACAGCTCGCCCTGCTAAAAAGGCAAGGAAAAGAAAGCCTGAGGCAGAAAAGGCTAGACGATAAAGGCTCTGGATAAAGAAAGAAGTCAGACCTGACTCAACATCGGTGTGGCCTTTGAGTGGTGGAGACAACTGGGGCATGTGAAGGACCTGAAAAGTGATGCAGAGGTTGCTCTCTTTCTGTTGGACAGGTAATGATTTGTTTTGTTTCGGGGGGATTTGTTATTTTCATGAAATATGTATGGTTTGCCAACTTGGCTACGTTTGTTGCTCGTATTAGCCCAATGCTAACGTTAGCGTCATTGTGTGTTGTTTTTAGCCATGAGAATGGCTAATGAGTCGGCCAAGTTTCCACTGGATACGGGTCCTCTGCGTTGCGGCTCCGATCCGGTTTTGCTTTTTAAGTCCCCCCCCCCCGCTGTGGTTTGAGTCCGCCATGGTGCAGTACGCCAGACAGCTGGCCTAACGACATGTACTGGTGTCAACACGGGGTGTTTTATTTTGAAAAGTAACCGGATGTTGTTTGTTATTTTGGCACTTTACTTCCTGTCTGCTCCATGCTAAATTCAGCTGAGTTGCTGCGTCGTGCTCCAGCGTCTCCTTCTCTCTGCTGAGTCTCACTGCCAGATGCGCGTTCAAGTTTGTGGGGGCGTGGCTTTGGACGGAGCACTGACGGGATGCGGGGGGGGACTTAGAGGAGGTGCCACTTTCAAATCTTGCTAGCTCGCCAGGATTGTAGGCCCTAGCTTTAAAACAATTACTTCTGAACTGGAATATCCATTTCTATCACATTTTATAAATTAACTGCCTACACTGACCTATGTATTCATTTCTGATATTGGAAGTTTTGGTCCTTGCTTCATGGCACTGCATGCATTTCTTTTAATAAAGAATTCAGTGGCATCTGGTAAAGTACATGCATCATGGCAGAAGGTGGCAGAGAAGCACATCTATTGCTTTGAAAAGGAAAATATTTTACCCATCCAAATGAGTGAGTGAGTGGATATTATATTTGTTTGAACTGTTAATAATAATAATAAGATGGTCGCACTGAACTGTCTTTGCTAAACTTTGAAATAAATGTTAATAAATGTTATATTAAGTATACCACACATGGTTTTGCCTGACCAGGCAAGAGGCTGAACAAATGGAGGGGGGCTGGTTTCCACACCGCCTTGATTTGAAACATTTTTAAAGCCCCAGTGATTTAGTATTTGTTGACTGTAGATCTGCAGGAGGAAAACGCAATGGTCAAAAGTCAAAATACCAAAGTCATTAATTGTCACAGGCTTGACAGGAGACAGAATAATACTAACCATGACTACTAATTGACTTTGACACGTAAATTGAGTGGACAGTGCTCCGTTAAAGAAGTGCACGTCCAACCAAACCCCTAAAGACAAGTTAATGGTTTCTCAGATGAGCTGTATTTAAGTCAACGGTCTTAACTCATGGTGATCACATCACAATCCTGACTTTAGGGTAGCTGAATAATAAGTGTGTGACATTTGAGATATAAAATGTTTCTTAGTTAATTTACAGCGTTAGGAAGTATTTTCAAACCCACCCGGTGCAGCCTTTTATGAATTTAAACTAAACAACATACAAATGGAAGAGAAAAACAAACCTGCTCCACCACTGTTACCTTGTCAGCTTCTGACCTCTGACCTTAAACGTCAGTCACCTCTTCTCTACTGTCCCGACCCTGAACATTTTGCTACTTTCAAAGGTCGCACCTCGTGTTTGATCTCCCGTTGAAGTCCTCCGTGACCAAAGAGAACACGTGTGCCTTCATCTGGAGTGATCTGCAGACTCGCTACAGTCCGCCATACATCATCATGAGCGTCAGCCAGGATCGTCGGAGAGACGCTCCCGTCCTGGTCGTAAAGATGAAGATGCTTCTGACCTTTGACCTCATCTCAATAATTGCCTTCTGTAAAGAAACACTGCGCTGACTTGTATGGTATGAAACAGAAAAGGAATTCCGAGTATTTTGGCTGCAGTAGTGTCAGCATCAACACAGTTTAACAAAACATATTGGTCAGCATTAAATATGTATTGTGTGTGTCAACTAGATTGTCAACTTAGATTTTCCTACGTTGTGGCAAAAAGGAGGACTTACCTTCTTAAATTTAAATGATCGTTTTGAAATTTACATTGCTAAAATTAAAGTTCTGTGCATTTAATTTAAAGTTAAAGATACCATAATGCCCAAAATGCTTAAAAACACGTCAGTCATACTTGAAAAAATGAAAACCAATGTTGAAGTCTTTATACTATCTGTCACTGCAGAGTATATGTAATAACTTCTGCGTTACTTGCAAGTACTTTATCATGCTTTACTGGTATAAACGGTGCTTCATGCAACATTTCTTGCCATTCCTGGATCAGAAATACAGAAATACTCACGATTCAATGCCTCAGATAGGCTGAATAGTCTATCGCTAAAGGGAAAAATACACCTTCTGCTGGGGAGTTACGTTACAAGTTCATCACCGCTTCCATCTCTGTCTGGGATTAAACGACGTGACATATAATAACGTGTCATATAGGGAGCTTTAGGGGTGCTGGAAGTCAGATTTTTATTGCCTTCGGACATAGACGCGCTGGCTGTGTCCACCTGTTTACAGCTTTTGTTCTAAGCTGAGCCAACCAGCTGCTGACTGTAGTAATTCTGTCTCGTGAATTCAAACTGTGTCTTCAAAGCTAGACCCAAATGTCTGAGCCTCGTTTTCTTCCCAGAGGATCTAGCCTGTGAAAAACCAGGGCTTTATGTTGAAGGAGTCTTGTTTTCATGATCGTTCCACTCAGACGTGAAGGAGGAACCTTTTTGCAGCTCATTATGTGCTGCGCTGTTATTTTGTGCAAGACCTCTGGAAAAAGGTCTTTCCCCCGGCTGAAGGTTTCACAACCTCACATTTCAGGACAGTCCTACGGGAGCCCTGTTTTTCCACATTCTCACTTTATCCCAGTGGTGGTTTGTAGAGTCAATAAGCATGTTATGACAAGGCAGAGTCGTAAAACTGACCATAACATGTTGTAAATTAGCCAAGTTAACTGTGCAGCAGGGAGGAATCTTAAATGAATATCATCACCTACTTTTCAATCCAGTCCCACAGTTGAATATTGAATCTGGTTATTCTTCTTTATTTACCACTTTTTGTTAATAAGCAATAAAAGGCAAACATTTATTTCTGTTTTAAGTTCTTTTTTCAGAATAAAACTGACTTAATCCCCTTTTTAATCTAAATGTTTTACAGTCAAATTTTCTACATTTACCATTCAGTTTTCAAGAGATTTATTCTATTTTTAATTTTGCTTTTCTTGTTAAGGCTTTCCACTGCTTAAACAGAATAAAGAACAACATCATAGCATTAAATGTTCACTAGCAGCAAAATGGAGGTCGCTTTCAGATCCATCTTTTCAGCAATGACCCACATTCAGAAGTAATCACTTAAGAAGGACTACTGTAACTTTTCATCCTAACAGAAGGTCTTCCAGATGATATAAATGTTCTAAACACTGATTAAAGTGGCTCTATGAGGCAGGCCACTTATGTTCACTCTGCTTAACGTGAAGTTGAAAATCGACCAGTCACCCAAACCAATCCTCTTTCAGCACCACATGTCACTCCTGCACACATGGTTCCCTTCACACATCAAACATTCCTCACTAACGACTCACTGGAGGTTAGCAGCAGTTAGCTCAGGGAATGTGTTTCCCATTTGAGCCGTGGTTCACTGAGAAACTGATCTGGGGCACTGGGACCGGGTCAGAGCCCGCTGATGCCATTTCTGATCTGAATAAGCAGAAACAGATCAGACCGGAGTGAGTGAGAAATGCATTTCAAAGATTTTTGCTAATTTGCATCAAGTTTGATTTGATTGGGAGCACAGAGAGGCAGGTCTGAGCAGGAAGTCTGTCTCCGTCCTCACAGAGTCATTTTGGACAATTTTGGTGATACAAATAGAGAAAAGTACATTCACATGCATTTTTTGTGGTTTATGCTGTATTCTACTTTAATATTATATGGACCGTAATATAGGCCTTTATGTACTTGAACTTGAAAAGTTCAATAACTCATGACCTTGCTTTGGAGGTTATTTATTACTGCATGTGTCACCTCAGCCCTTAATTTATAATATAGTTTTTATTGTTAAAAACATTACCTGCTGCATGTCACCCAGCGTTACCATTTGAAATTCAACATTTTCTTCTGTTGCTGATTTACATTACAGCTTCTGACTGGTGAAGCTTTTATTGTGAAGTAATTACAGGAAATGCAATGTGTTTTTCAAGGCATGAGCATGGAGTGTTTTTTTTTTTCAAACACATTGTATGTTTACATGTTAATGGCGTCACTAATCACACCATCATTTAGCATATTGTTTTTCACTTTGGTATCTTTTGGATCTGGTAATAAAATAGATGTCTATGAGTTTGCGCTATGCGGGACTGAATGCATATATATATATATATATATATATATATATATATATATATATATATATATATATATATATATATATATATATATATATATATATATATATATATATATATATATATATATATATGTGTGTATATATGTGTACATTATAATATAACTCCTAATAAATCACAATTATATTTCAAAAAGGCCCTACAGGGTCACAATATTTGTATCAAAGTATATACTGTAACATGTACCAAATGTATGTATATCTATTGTAATGTCATTGTCTAAACTTATTTTGTTAAAGTTATCATAATACCATATCAAAAAAAACGTGTCAAACCTCTCTTGTTTTGCTGTAAAGTGAATTTCCACTCTAATGATCAACACACTCTTATTGTGGGTAAATATCTGTCTTCTGTCATCACGCATATAAATTCAATCCAAGAAAAAATTACTTTAAACCATTAGGTATAATCTATTACAATATTTTCACACTTATAACACTACCACCAACTTGAGCCTACAGTGACATAAACATATGAAACCAGTAGGAAACCAAAGTGCTGGCGTGTGTCATTTCATGCACCATTACCTTACCATATCACTCACCACACTAAGTCTAATTGTGTTGACAGTCTGTTAGTGTCTGTTATTAAAGTATTATGTTGCCACAGTGACCACACTCAGTGCCATAATTCATGCAGTCAGTTTGATGAAGCCAAAGAGGGACGGGTCCAACCGACTTTAGCCCCTTGTGAGTCCCACCTCTTCCCCTTCAATTGCTCCATGTGCTTCAATGCTCCCAGTCATCAGTCTGTCTCGTTTAGCTTGGATTACATGTCAGAAGGACTTTAGTGGCTCTTGAGGAAATTGCACAGGCCCTCTCCCACCTGAAGGCAACATACAAAATAATCCAGGGCAAGACCAAACCGTACAGTGTTTGAGACGGAGCACGCAAATATATGAAGCCCCAATATGAAGTGTAAAATGTGAAATAGCCTAAATAATGAATTAACATTTAACAAAGTTTTAAAACTCTTTCTTAAAAACACATTTTCTTATTTTAAAATTCTGTTTTATTTCATAGTGGCGTTTAGTGGCTTGATGTCACGTTTTATTTCAATTGTCACTTTTTATTTCCTGTTCGCTCGATCAACAAATTGAAAGTATTTGTGAAGAGAAGGAAGAAAGTGTGATGGTAGATGATGACATTAAGGCCCGCGGGCTTTCTGCAGGATCAAATTTTATTGTTGATTGATTTATTGATTGTTGTTCTTGAAGATGGCCTGAGGGCCACAATGTCATCATCTGAATAAAAGAGGAATACATGGAGACAGAGTGTGCACCACATTTTTACTCCTTTCAAATTCAACCGCACTACAACATTGGTGTGCATTACTTTTCTTTTATATAAAGTTATTTTTAATCCACACTGCTGCTGTGAATAAAGCAACATGTTTGCACCACACATCCTCCATTTGTTTAGCTTAATATGCTATGGCTAGGCTAGTTAGCTGGACAACTACCAAGCTAGGTGTTCGAGTGCATGTGGATTATCAGTACTTAACATCAACGTGAAGAGGGCAGCAGCTTGCCAGCTAATTCTTCGGCAGCTTCTTCTTTCAAACAAAGACACAGCTACAACTCTGAGGATAAAAAAAGGCAGACTCTGACCAGACAAAGACAAACTCTGTCTAGCAAGATGGAATTTCTAGCTAACAGGAGCTAGCTAAAACTGCTAACAGGCCCATTTGTTCTTCCCTTTTATGCAAAGCATCAGCCCAAGCTCGCAATATAGCCTGGCTTTGTTAAGGTCAGTAAATGGAGAGGTTGGTATTTACTGCGTCCAGTTGGTTGAGTTGGATAACGTTGGCTTGGTTGTAACTCTAGCTAACAGGAGCTAACTGGCTAAAGCTGGTAGCAGCTGTTAAGTTTGCTAGTTTAACAGAGGCAGAGAGCTAACTGGCTGAAAAGTGAGGGGCTGGTGTAGAATAAAGTAAGGTGATAAAATAAAAAGACAAATCATACAGAGTGACATGAAATAAGGACAGATTTTAGAAAAGGGGCATTTATGATGTCAAAGAAAAATGTATGATGATGAGTAAAGCTAAATTAAGTAATTATGTAAATAATTTCACATAAAAATTGTTCTTAATATATTTTACTGTATTTATTCTGTGATTATTTCCAAACTGTTATGCAGGTGTGTGTGCATGTGTGAGAAGATTAAGCTGTTGAAACAACAGAGGATGAGCGGACTGGAGCTTTATTATTGGTTTTTACTGCTTGTCTGCTGTCGGAATTTAGCAAATTCACATTAGGTATAGTACAGTATATGTATTAGTATACAAGGAACATTCAGTATTTCTCAGATCTGTACATTTCAGTCCTGGTGCACTGTGACACACTATTACCAGGGCTTTTTTTCTTCTTGTCCCTTCCCTCCCTCCACCCTCAAACCTCCATCGGCATGATGACTTTGTTACTCTTGAGTGCAATATTGCTGTACAAGCAATTCAATGTCTGGTCGCTGTCTCTCAGTTAAATCTCTCAAATCTATTAAACTAAACAAATACTGTCCAAGGAATAGCCTCCATCTTCAGTCGTAGTTTCTGACAGGAGGGCGAACTCTGAAGATACTGTTCACGCAGCTATATTACAAAGAGCTAAAGGCTTTCAGGGAGGAACATTCTGTGGTAATGGCCAAGATTAAACACATCTATAAAGGCAAAATCACTCCTTGAGTGTTACAGACCAATTTGGACGTAAGGCCCTACAGTGTGTCAAGTTCAATCATGCTGCAGGAGCCTACGATGAACTTATTAATTTTCCAGAGTAGTGTCCAATTTTGTGTTATGATTTTATTATGTTAACTATTTTTTGTAATAGCTCACTGCTATAAATTCAATTACAAGACAGAATGGCTGTCTCATATACTGCAGAATGATTGAACAGGGTACTTAAATCATAATGAGTATGGTGGCAGATGGGGTTCATTTGGATGGACGATTATAACGTTTCCAGTTCTGATTAGTCTGAAAATATTTTAAATGTGTGTTCCTCCAGTGTTCATGTCCAGTCTAAGTGACACACTACATTAACACGCCTGATAATGATTAATTTAACTGAGCCTCGCAATCCCTTTGCCCTCTTTGAAAACCAAGACAGCACTGATATCGTAACAACGTCCCGATCACGTAAATATATTGTACAGTTGTGCCTTCTGGGCTGTTGACTGAAATAAAAACTAGAAAAGACAAATTATTTACAAGTAAAAAAACAACAACTAAAGGAGAAATACTTACAAAAACAACTAGAAACAAAAATGTACAACACCATTGGACACCTGAAATAGTTCCCAGGCACTTGTGATGCAAAACAGGTGTACATAATTACACGTTTAAGTGCTACAATCTAGGACAGTAAGAGAAAACATAATACCATTTACAGTTGTCATTTCAAAACAAAACACAACGACCCTTAGTGAGTAATGTGAGAATACCTTCATTTAAAATAACACTACAGCATGAAGCTCAGTAGGCTAGTGGTTAGTAACAATGTACAATCTGTACTTGAGAGTGACAGACGAAGTTTGTGATATAGGTAAACTATTGGCTCCTTCAAATGTCTTTCCCCCCGAACAGACAGTGAACAAAGAGAACGAAAACAAACAGGCGCTAGGGGTCCTCAGTTGGCAGCATAATAGAGAGGCGAAGTCATGTCCCTTAAGGTGAGCCCCTAAGGGACCTTATTTTGGAGAAGGTTTGTACAGTAGTCAATGGAGAGAGACAAATACATGTTTGATACCATTTTAATTGTGCCATGAATCACACACGTGATGTTCGTCAATTTAAAGGTAATTTTGAGAGTCAAGAAAGTCGCAGTTTGTCGTAAAGATATTAAAATATCAATAACACTAACATGGCCGCACCTCGGCACAGATGAGTATTTAGAAAAACAAAAAGAAAAGAGTTCAAAAGTGAACTTGAATAATCAAGAAATCATAGCATTAATGTTAAGTTATTACTTAAACAACTGTTGGTTGTACAGTATCTCTAATGACAGTTTCAAATTGTTATATTTCATTCCTTTTCTGAAAAAGTGCTACTTTCCTGAGTTGAAAAAATTACGTTTTAAATTGAAAAAAACCTCAAATGTGTGATTCATGGCACAACTCAAACAGGATCAAAAAACGATGTGTCTCTTCATCTACTATCATACATATTTTTTCTGAAATAAAGTCACTTGCCGGTCTACCGGAAAGGGCGTAACTTCACCTCTTTATAACATTAACATTATAACATATCTGAATAATTCTTTGACATATTCAATCAACCAACGGAATGTAAAAGCACGCACTACCATGAGCAGAGGAATGCACGATGACACTTTTTTTTTTTTTTTTTTAACAAGCTGGTTAATGCAGAAGCAGATTCCTGGGTTTCACCTTTACATCGAAGTAATCCAAAACTTCTCTGCTCTCCCCTGCTCTGAATTCATCCCACATCCTTTGACTTATGTCTCCATTGAGTCGCCTTTTTATCCAAAGGTCATTGTTGCAAACAATGAGGTAACCGGACACTTTTTTTCCTTTTTGTCTCTGGCCCTTCTCCCTCTTTTACGCACCTGCTTGAAGGATTGTCAGTCGCAAGAATCACTGCTACAGATTGCTCGGTTAATTCTACAGGGTGCAATATTGATGTAGCACTAACACAATCATTTACGATACCCTGAGAAATGAAGCAAAACACATAGAAAACCCTGGATCTTTTTTGTTTTGCATCCTGATTATTCGACGAGTTGCTACTGTAGTTTTTTTCTGCATGCTGTTTACTGTTATTCAACCATCTATAGCACACATTTCAAATTATTATCGATTTTAATTGTACTTTATATCGGCTACAAATAATGAGATTAAACAATGTAGTCCCCTCGTAAGAGAATTCTACACAATATATGGCAGAATCTGAAGTCGTCATGTGTACGTGATCTGTGTGTGTGTGTGTGTTTGTTTGTATAGCACATGCATGCACGGTTACATACTGTAGGTCTATGTGTGTATGTATGTACAGGATGTGTATGCGTCTATATGGTGTCTGCCTATGTACACACAGTATGCACTGTCGTCACTGGATTAGCTTGAGTTCCACGTTCCTTCCCTCCTCGGCTCGGAGTCTGTCTGGGGGCTCCTGTGTTATGCAGATAGGCCTGACCACACAGAACAGTGTCTCACATTGCCTCGGTCGTTGACCTTCCCCACAGAGTCCAGCCAGCAGTTTCTTATAGCACTTGTCGGATAAAGGAGGGATCTGCAGAAAACAGTATTTACAAGATGAGTAAATAGCTGAACTTTGCCTTCATTGGGGGAAAAACTAGTTAGTTTGCAACACATCCAAGCATCCTTCCTCAGGTTGTCAAAGCTCCAGACACTCTGTGTGGTATGCGCGCCACATCCGATGGTAGGAACTGAGGCTAGCCACTGAGCCGCTCGACAACTTAGATTCAAAAAATTCTAGCATGGCATGTAAATAATGTTGCTCGTCAGGTACGGTCCCGAGACAGTTGTTCCTCTTTGGTAGCTTAGACTTGTAAAGTAACATTTACAGTTACAACACTGGCTTATGAGTGAGAAGACACGCTGACTGCATGTTCGAGAATGAAGAGTAAGGATCGTGTTGAAGGACTGAGGGAGCCAGGTATCCATGATGAGTCCATTTGTTGCTCCACTGGCTAAGAAAGTCAGAAGACGGTAAGCTGGATGTCAGATAGTGTGGAAAGGCAGGTGGATATCCAGGCTTAACATGGAATGATTATAGACTATTTCGCTCCACAGTGGCTCTACATTGGGCGGATTTTGTAATGTGAGAATGAATGATTCAAAGCCCGTCCTGATGGTAAAATAGAGGGTCGTGGTTTTCCTTTGATATTCATTCAGTTTTTCTCTAACTTCCCCGATTAAACACAAATTAATTCTTCCGGATTCATGATAGCTGATCATCACTGTGACTGCTGGCTTCACGAGGGAGTAGCTTATGTTTTTACGAGCATGAATTATGTGGGATGAACGAAGCTGTGGAAGAATGTCAAGGTGAGGGTGTTTTGCTCACTTTTAAGCTTAAATTCACACTACGGAGGTGGCGGTCGGCTTCGTAGCATTCGGGCTCAGCACCAGGCTCTGGGCGATGTCGTCGCGGTTGATCTTGCGCAGCGCCGTGCACAGCGCGTCGAGGCTGGCGCAGTCCTTGCTCGCCCAGTCAGACAGGAGCGCGCGGACGGGGTTCTCTTCTTGCCGGAAGGTGGCGATCCGCTCCTCCTCGTATCCCAGGAGGCCTGCCAGGTTGCACCAGTCGCTGTCGTCCATGTGGTCGCAGTCGTCTCCTTCGCCGCCCCTGAACAGCAGCTTCTCCACTTTCTCTCTGGCGTAGAGAGGAAGGAGCAGACAGGGCTCTTCATCCAGGGAGACAACTGCAGAGGAAGAAGAAGATCATGTCATTTTTTTATCTGAGCTGTATTATCTAATTTTAGTACCTTTAGCTCGATCGATTAATGTCGAAGCTCTGGTCCCATTAAAACATCATTAAAGAAAATCCAAATGCCTCCACTCATCCCGCCTACAGTAATATCACTTTAAAAGTGTACTATGTTGAGAAGAAATTCAAACTCATAATTGTAATATTTACAATATGAATGAGGTAATAACACAAACTCATTTGTCATTTTGTTTGTTCAGTCATGAAATCCAATCCAATCCAATCTTCCCAAAACTACGTAGTGAACCTTTGAGATATAATGCCATATGTTGTTTTTCTCCTTCTTGCACAACTCAACTTACTTACTTACTTTTCTTACTTCACCATTATCTGTCCAAACATGTGGTTTTTAAAAGTCTCTCGAACTGGTTTGTCGAGGCCGGATTAGAAACCACCAAGAGCACGTGCCTCCAAAAACAACAAACGGTGTAGCGCTGTCAGTGTCGGAATCCTTGTTTGCTGATTTGCTACAGTAAGTCTGAAAGGTCGTATTCAAGGTGGAGCCCATGAAGCCAAAGACGGCTCATTCCTGCGGGGGAATTCCTTTTCTTTTGACTGACGTGGTGGGACACTTCAGGGTTCAGCCTGTGTGTACGCCCATCCCATCAGACTTAATTGTGCATTGGAAGAAACTCATTACCGGAGGACTTCAGCGGCGGGTGCTGACGCCCAATTTAAGATTAATAGTTTGATTAATGAGGGCTCATTGTGTTTCTCAGTGTTCAGGGAGTGGCCTCAGGTATTAGTGTGTTACCTGTGTGTGCCTGAGTCTGGGCCTGCTGCTCCTGCAGACTTTGGCTGTCCACAGAAATGCCGCTGTCGCTGTGCAGCTTGTCTCCGCCAGGTGAGGGCGTCTGGTTCTGGTTGGCTGTGCAGTTGTTGGCTCCTTGCTTGTTCTGCTTACAGCTGTTCCAACTGGATAAAAATAAGTCGTAAGATGAGAAAACAAACACTGTACATTGTTCACCATCTCTTTGTATGTGGAAATCATCATCAGCAGTGATGATTAAGAAGGAATTCCCTGAGTGCAGTGAACAAATAGTCCTCGCTAGACAAACGACAGCATCGGTATTTTCAACCTACAGCTAATTGGCATGTTTTTGTACCTACATCCAGCCAAACGTTAGCCTTGGTGTTGCTACATCATAAACATGTTTATGTTGTTTGTAACCTTTTTCCGACCCTAAGCATTTATGTGTCTTTCCTAAAGCACTGAATATGCTGAAATTTGGTTAACTTGGTGAAATTATGAGTAGTTTAATGAACCATGGGGTGGCAGCATAGTTTCATTACTTTGTTGGCAGATGTGTGTCATTGAATACTTCCTCTACATTTAGTTTCAAGCCAAACTAATACTTGAATTTTGGGGTGATGCCAACATTAAGAAGTAAAATATTCTGATATCGGTACCTCTCAAACACCTGTGACAAAGATATGTACTGGAGATTGTTGAGAATGACGTCACCTGAAAAAGTAAACATCACTGCGGACTTAATAAGTGTAGATGATAGATTATCCCTAGCATCATTCATGTATACATTTAGATATATTCTGATACTTGTATATCTGCAATAGACCAACATTGGCCAATAATACAGGCCAACCAATTTAATGGTCAGGCTCTAGTTTAGCAGGCGAGAACTGGGGGGCGAGTGTCACACTGGGTGTCCTAGCGATGCATTTAATTTAATGAATCATCAAGAGAACATGAAATGGAACGGGTAGAAAAGACTAAAATGTAAATCGTAAATCGTAAAATCTAGTACCTGCCCACTTCAAGCACTGTCTCCAGGATTATCTGACTTTATAATAAATATTTAGTAGGTGTGCCACATCATAAAATATTGAGGTGCGGTACCTTGAGCAATCTGCAATGTGTTGCTCTGATGCTGACTCTAAAAGACCATTAACCAAGTGTTGCCATCAATAAAAACATGGTCATACATTATGTGCAATAACTTCTGTAATGCCTTTAGAGCTTCGAGATATTAACATCGAAATGAGAGCAGTAGGTGAAACATCCTCTATTATTCAATAACACAGCTGCAGCTAATTGTTTTAAATGCTGCTTTCAGCTTTCGCCCACCTCAGCTCTGATCTGTCCTGACGTGTATGTGTGTGAACGTACGGACACTTGCCTTGCTGTACAACACATTCGATTTAACATATTGTACATTCAACATTTAACAGTGGGCTCTCTCCGTGCAGGCATTGAGAGAGGGGCATGGGGTTTCACATATGTGAGAGGAGAGTAGACGGATCATATTGTGGCCCACAGGACCCAGAAAAAAGCAGCAGATGATTTCATTAATTATGAAACTGCGGAAATTCAAAATCGGATTTTGTTTTGTCACCCATATGCATTTGTAATGAGTTTCAGATCATTTTTCTCTTTCCTCTGGCTGTTGAATTTCCCATTTTTTGGTGTTAATAGAAATAGAAAGGGATGAGGTGAAAAAGATGCAGACTGCCTACAGCAAACCGCCTGCGTTTCTGGTTTATGTCCTCACCTCTTGAAGATGATAAAGGCCACAACACCGACCACGACTGCTGCCAGGATGGAGCAGTAGATGGGTATGAGTTTGTCGTTCAGGTCGTCGGGGAGCCGCTGCTGGGAATTACCGTTGGTGGTAGTGGTGGCGGTAGTGGTAGTGGTGGTGGTGGTTTTGGTGGTGGTGGTGCCATCCTCTGGTAGGATGATGTCTGATGGTGTGGTTTCCTCGTAGGGGTCCTCGAACTGCGTATAATCCACTGTGGGGTTAACGGTGACTGTGAAGGAGGAGTAGGCATTTTATGAGCTTTCTGAGTATGTGGAAAACAAAGCAACATTGCAACAACAGGCATTTATTCTACATTTAAAGATATCAAAGAGTTAGTTGAAATAGATTTTTTGGCCACTTGGAGGCAGTGGAAACGCGCTGTCAACATGTCACCAACATATTTTCATCTTTTAAAGTCGATATGGTGAAGTTATTAGCAAATAGTATTCACACATCCTGCATTTATTGACTAATCTGACTCACCCAATGTGGACGGTGGGTATACCTTTTAATATGGCTACATATATGGCATAGTACACCTATCTTCAAGCTCCTATCATTTTTTTTTTCAAAAAATTCTTTTGGCTTCCTCCCCTCAACCCATAAAACCATAAATGTCTCCCATGCTGCGTGAGCACACCCACACACATTACATCCCACAGTGCTTGGTCATTTCTCCTCCTCCCCAGGGAGCCATTAACAAGGAAAAGAGCATGTTTGTCCATCCAGTCCTGCCCACTTTCCTCCGACCATTAACGCTAAGCAGACATATTCGCTCCTCACCGCGGATGTGGAAACCTATCCTCGCCTGTCACTTACTTACAGTTATTCACATCATCAACAGGAAATCATCCCATTGGCTTCCAAGGGCTCTAAATACCTCAGGAGGGGCCGCTGAGTGCGAGGCAGCCATTTTTCACTAATGAGGCGAAAACATTTTTAGTGAGAGCGTATTTAGATGGATTCATGAGCGGCTGCGGGGCTTTTAGCCGGAGGAATTTTGAGGATGTGATAAGTACTTTATAGTAACGTCAATATACTGAACATCTAATTGATGAACTTATTATGCTTGATGTCCATCATTCTTAATCCCTGCCCTGTAAAGCCATTGTTTTTACATCACTGTGCCAGTTATATTTGACACAGGACACACAGAAAGTAAATATGTTTGGTGTGCTGTATTTTTAAGGGTAAAGCGCTTATATTCGTCTTGCTGACAATTTGTCAGCATCTGTTCTTAACCATCTGGATAGGAATCTTTCTATCTAAACCAAAGACATTTGCTGAGTGTTGTGTGGGTAAGGCCAGGCTGCTCAGCTTATCCGAACCAGCCCTGTTTTGACGAGACAGTCGGGTGCAGAGCTGGACCTTTTGGAGGAATAAGTCACATCAGATCCTGCTTGGATTTGTTGCCATTTATCGACCGATGGAAAGCTACGAGATTACTTTTAAACTTTTGGAATGAAAAAGTGGATTCATCTTCACTCCTGTTTATCAACCTGACTGTAGCAGCGATCCGCAGAGGTTACCTCCATTGTCGGGGGTTCATGTTCTGTAAAGTTGATATATGTAATGTACAAATTAATTTCAGTGTAAACTGACAATTAAGTTTTATATTATTGTATCATGATGTCTCTCATTCAGGCTGAAGACTACAAGAAGACATTAGCTTGCTCACCTTCTCTGCTTGAGGCCAGCAGCATGAAGCGACATTAGCTGCAACTAGGTTAGCACACCTGAACCTCTGACTGAACAGGTTTTATCACAGAAGAGGAATGCAAATGGAAATGGTATACAACGGACAGTGTCTCCACCTGTACTGCATCAATTTTGATCCTTTTTCTTCAAGTATCGCCGGTTCACTTGGTTAATATCAATATTTGGGGCTAACTGTGAATAAAATGCCTTAGAAACACAAAATAGACACAAACAGGCTTCTGATGATGCACTGCAGCATATCAAATTGCTTTCCATCCTCTTCAGACTCATACATATACACCGGCATCACCACCATGGATTGTCTGTCTTTTCTCTACCCGACTGTTTTTGACCCCCCCATCAACACACCCACACTCGAAACCAGACACCATTCATTGACAGAAATCTTCTTTGTCCAGAACAAATGCCCCCTCCCCATCTCTTTATCCTTCAATCCTCTCTCTATCCATTTCACCGCTGGCTACACTTTAGCTCGCTCCTATCAGACATTTCCTCTGTCAGCCAGTCGTATGGTCACTTGGACGCCACCATTCTCTGTTTTTCATCAGAGCCCTGAGCCCCTCCACTGATGGTAAACACAACGTCATTGTTGTCTGACCTTCCTGGTTATATCTTTTATTCATTTTGTACATTAACCATTTATCTCTTCCATCCATCCCTCCATCGTTCTCTTTACTCTCCACATCTCTGCATCATTACTGTGCGCTCGCTCCCTTCATGATTAACAGTTGAGACAGGGCCCTAAGTGCCTTTACTGAAGCACTAGCTCAACCTCTCCCGCTGAATGATCTGGCATCAGAGTGGGGAATGACCTTCTGCTGAGCTCAGCTTGTTTCCACTCTGCTCGGATCTCAGTGGTTAAAGGACCGCTGCTCTTGGTCAGAGAATAATCATGATGAGACATTTTACTGATCTTTCCATTGTCCCCTGAAGTCACATTAACTACAATTAACTATATCCATACAGCCAAAAAACATAGTACCAAGAATGTGAGTGAACAAACTGTGTGTCACTGTCCTGTGAAAACCATGTAAATCTGTATTTTAAAGTTCAACTAATTACAGGATCCATAGTGGATTGGATATTCGTGGCTGTTAACTGTAACATGAGGATGTCGAAGTCATGTTTTGAAGGGTTTTTTGTTTTAAAGCTTTTTTCCTCGGGCTGTTATGCATATGCTATATCTCATGTGCCTTATTAAACATAAATATTATATGCTGAATATAATGAAATGGTTTTCTATAATAGCCCTCGATCCCATCCCCTCAAACAGGAACACTTAAACCCCCACGGCGTCTTCACATGTGGTATTCCCATTAAAGCACAAAAATGTTGCCGCTCACAATGTGGCAACAGCTGGTTATCAAGGCCATAAAGACGGTGAGACAGGGAGCTGTCAAAATTATAGGTCTAGTCAACTGTAACTCCTGTCAACAGCATTCATTATATTTATCGTTCAGCATTATTTGGTTGTTTGTGGAATTAGTGGAATTTCCTCCCGCCTTTGTCTGTAAATGATTAACTTGTGACAGGAAATCCGGGCAGATGTGTACTTGCAGCATTAGATGAGTAATTATACAGAGAGCGCTCTTGTTGAGTGCAAATGAAAAGAGTGTGTGGCGTGTGCGTCGTTTGTGTTCAAAGTGGGTGTATGTGTGGGGCAGCAGTCACGCCTCTGTTTAACACGTCATTCCACCCTCTTGCAAACAGGTGTTGCTTTAGTCTCAAAACCTCGTACTTCAGAAGCTGACTTTGGAGTTCATCAGAAAGGGAAGGAGGAGTTTCCGACACAAGCCAAGCTGTTTTTTTTTTTTTGTTATGTGCAATTACACCTGAGCACAGCCTCGACTGCTGCCAAGACCTGCCCTGCAAAACCTGATTTTTATTCAGCCATGACGGACACTTTTATGATATTCTTTTTGTTACAACAGGCACAAGTGAAGGGATATGATGACATCGATGAATGCTGCTGCCCCAGTTTTTGTTGATCCACTTTCAACGCGTGTGATTTCCTCTGATTCACCACTTCTTCCCTCTTTCTCACACTTTCTCTTTTTCTCCTTGAGGCCTCTGGCTCGGGTCCTACCTTACATGACCCATCTCACTTTTCTACCCACGTGTTCCACGACTCAACACACCCCTGAACGCGTACACATGTTTGTCAGTTTCTTCAGGGCGCATGTGTGTCCCGCCTCTGTGTGTGTGTGTGTTTGTGTGTGTGTGTGTGTGTGTGTGCGCGCGCCTGTTCTGCGGCAGAATGTGATCAGCACTCGTAGAGGTCAACCAGAGAAACCCGAGAGTGCAGAAGAGTAACTCCATCACTTTTATCGACCGGGCCACATTCTCAGCATCTGTTCCCTCTCACCACTCTCTCTCTACATCTCTGTCTTTTCTGCAGCTCCTGTGTACAGTTCAGCTGTGGATGTGTGAGTCATTGTGGTCTGTTCTAGTTGAAAAATGTGGTGCTACTTTGTAAAGATGCCTTTATGAGAGTTGTAACTAAAGCCTTTATGAATGATAAATACATTTCTGACATGTTTTATAGATAGAAAACGTTAATAATGTCAGGTTTTGGGTTTGTCTCTTACCACTGACTACTGTAAAAATTCCTTAAAAAAAGACCCAGTGGAGCACATTGACGAATGGCGTGACTTTGCCTCTATCATTAAGATGTACATACACACTGTATGCTAGCATCTTTACACATTTTTGGAATAACAGTCCTAATTAAAAAAAAAAAACAACACAAAACTAGAGTCCCTCCTTATACCACAGTGCAGTAGATCTGGCAGACAAACAGATAAATAACAGTCAAACAGCGTGCAGAGGCACAATCCTCCACCACATACTGTGGACCCTCAGAAGGACAAAACCTCGACTCCCAGAGCAGAATGTCTGGCGCTGAATGAACGGCACGAGCGAAAGCGCAAGTGTTGTGATCACCCTTGGACCAGAGCGGCCCGCTGATGCCAAATCACCTCCAATAACTTTCCCTGGAATGACGAGGGGTACATTCCTGAGGGGTGGAGACTGAGTCACGGCTGCAAGGGGTCAACTCTTGTTTGGAGCGGATAAAGAGACACAGTCGACTTTAGAACTTCCTTCATCGGTACAATGGCCATGCTGTGTGGAGGGGGGAGCGAGAGGGGTTTGTGAGAAGGTCAACTGTGGCCATAGAGCCTGAGTCAGTAGAGATATAAGTCAAGAGATGTGTGGAGAGCAAGCTATAGTCACACAATGAGTGACTGTGCGATACAAAGACAGCGAATTGTTTAGTCGGACTGGGATTGGGGGTACTTCACAGCTATTGATGTGGAAATGCTTTAGATGCAGGAAATCAGAAATGTGGATGGCATTTTGCCCTTTATCATTTTCCCCATTTGTCTCCTTCTCTTTATCTGCCTGTCAGATGCTTAAAGGAATTGATCATTCATTAAACCCTTTTCGCGGACATACTTGCCTAACCCTCCTGATATTCCCGGGAGACTACCAATTTCCACTGCCGTCTTCCAACTTCCTCCCGGTGGCACAATTCTCCCGTTTTTACAATTTACAGTACATTTTTATGCCTTTTCACCCCTTTCAGTCAACACAACCTGTTTTTGGTACCTAACAGCATGCAGTCTGCTCCACAGTGAGTGAGAGACGCACGGAGAAATGGAGAATTCCTGTTTCTTGCTGGCAATTTTAAAGGAAAGGGAGACTGACAAACATAGAGTTTCCAGTTCAAACATCAAGTTTTACTTTAGCTAGCTATCTACGAGACAGCAGCTAAAGTCGAAAGCCTTCTTCTGTCTGAAATCAAGGACTCAAATAAGACTAAATATGACAGTCTATGATGAAATGGTGAGCAGGCAGTATGGATTGTGCATGCATCATGAAAAAGAAACCCTTCCCTTCCCCTCCTTGTGTCCATCCATCACTCCACGTTTTCCCGTCCCTCTGTCTTGATTTAGCTGAACTGCTCCCCGCCCTGAGTGCTGCGCCTGCACGGGGCTAGTTAGCAGATTACGCTCTCTGACTTCAGGAGGGCAGCCTGTCAATCGTTAAGGTCAACCAAGCTCAGGAAGGAAACAGCACCCTCCTCCTCCTCCTCACCTATCAATTCAATAACCAAATGCACTTGGCCCCCCCTCTTTTCTTCCTCTTTACCGCACCCGCTCGACCTTCATCCTCCCATATGCTGTCTCAGATGCGAAATATTCAATAAGTCATCTTATTGATTTCAATCTGTGCTCTGGAGCAGGAGTATCACACTGCCCGTCTGCATGCATACAAGCTCTGCGTGAGTTTTTTTGGGGTTTTTTTGGTGACTCATATTTGAGTAATCCTGTAAACTTCCCTTCAGTGCATGTGTGTGCTTGAATAGTATAATTGCTTGCATGCTGCAAACCTCAACCTGTTGCCCGAGCTGCCACAGAAGCAGAAGAAACCCAAGCTCTGGGTGAAAGGTCAGCCAGCATGCGCGCGGCCGATCTCAAAGAGGAACGGGGTCTAAGATTGAAAGCCTCTGTTCTCCACTGGTGTCAAGGGCTCGTAGCCAAAATCTCAAACTGATAAGAACAGGCAGCGACCACGTAGTCACCGCGTAGTCAGCTGTAACTCTGAAAGGAGCTTGTTAAAGGCTGGCCACTCCTATTGATAATGCATTTTCAGATAGACTGGGTTTGACAAACAGTAACCAGTCCTATTATTAGCTATATTACTAATACAGTACTAAATATAAAGTGCTGATATGTGAATTAAGTGTAGAGTTTTGGACTGTGGCACAACAGGTAAGGGGCACTGTTTCTGGCTCTCTTACTATGATTAGCAACTTGGGAGCGCTTAAACAAAACCATAAAAGTTGATTAAAGCTATGAGGGATGTTGTGTTTCATATATTATGGTGGGAAAATTGCAATTTTATTAAAAAAATGTTTAAGACCTTTTAAAATGCTAAATCCCATCCATATGCTTTAAAAACGTATGTAAAGCGGTGTGTCTGAGCTTTTCAGTAGTGTCATAAATCTTCTGTGGGTATTCAAGGGCCATCACGGTCCACAGCATTGACTTGTCAAAGGAAACCCATCTACACGGCTTCATAATCTACAGCAGCAAGGCTGGTTCACACAACCCGGGTTTGTCTTTGCTGATGTGATAACGCGCATGGATGTCACGTTGATAGGGCGGTTAATAAGAGCGCTAATCAACTTCACTTGTTTCGTGTTGTTGTGACCCCAGAAAGGATTGTGGAGGATTATGCCATGTTGTTCGCCGCACGTCCCCGGGAGGAAACTAATACTGCCTGATCTTCCCACAGAGGCTCCCTCGACGCGCAAGCCCTCCCATGACCTCCAACCTCCGACCTCACCCAGCGGCCTGCAGGAGAGTGGAAGTCATATCGCGCTTCTTTAGATAAGCATCTTGCCTCCAGACCCTCAACTCTGAGGGTCCAAGCCTCACAAAGTCTCATTCGGTATGAGCATTGTTTTACCATCAGTGAAGAGATGAAGGAAGGGAGTTTTTTTTTCTTTTCGTAGACTCAAAACAAAGCACTAATCCCTTGGAAGTGTGGGAGGAAATTGGATTTTCACCTCACACAACAGCTGAGCACGTATCCCACATAAAGGGGTGCTGAATCATCACGGGGGTAAATCCAGCACAGGCCTTATCTCAAATATGATCCTCATTATAACAGCAGTAAAATCCAGCTTTCTCCCCAAAGATAACCTGCAGCGCAGTCAAGGTGATGTTCTGGTCCTTCCACCCTGAGTCAAACTACGTCTCCAGTGTCTTAAGTTACGACTTGTCTTTTCATGTGCAGCGGCCTTCAGCGTGCTCCTCTCTCTCCCTCCTCCCTCCTGGCTGTGTTCGGCCTTCAGGCCTGTGTCGCCCGACGCCGCAGTCCTAATGGATGTGGACGTCTGGCAGCTCCACCGATCTTCAAGTGCTGATAACGCTTGTGCTTCGGTAAAAAGATTACATTAGAAAATAACGAGCACATGATTGGGTTAGAGCGTGGAGTAGCGGATGATTATGAGCACCATACACAACGCGCTGTGAGCCGTGCGTCATACCCGAAAAAGCAGCAAATCCACATTCGTCAGGAAATACGGTGCGGTAGTTATCTGAAGGATCTTTGAGTGTGGGAGTTCTGGCTCCTTATCTCTTGATCTCAGATGAATCATCTCTCTGACCATCACACTCCTCTGGAAAAAAACGAAAGATGAATCAAGCCCCATTAACATCCTCGATTGAAGACGTTGTTACGGCAGGGGGGCACTTGGTGGACAAACATCCGTGTGTTGTGTCCACTTCTGCTTATCAAATAACTAAATTTGGCTTTTCTGTCTGAGATGTTTCCCCTGGTTTTTGTTAAGCTTGACAGACACACAATTCATTAATTTCGTTTGTGTTGCACTGACTCACACTACATGCTGTATATCCACGGCCAGTACACACCAGGACTCACGACGTCTTAAATTTTGGCTATAGCTATGTTGCGATAACGCATAAGAGTTTCATTTCTGGTTTTAAAGGCTGCATTACAAACTATGCATTAAAACTATGTCATTTTCTGAACTCACCAGACAATTACCTGTTCAAATATTGGCCTTTATCCCCATCATCATCAACCCGATTGCTTTGGATCAGTATCGCTTTCAGTTTTAAAAATTTCAATGACGTCAAAACGAGTAACAAGGGATCTTTTGAAGGCAGCAACGTGAGAAACCAGACTGCGGAACAGCTTAAACTTGATTATTCAAGCCGTTAATTTTTCACAACTCTTCTTAAAAGGAAGCAGCTGGATTCTGCAGTCTGGTAACCGGCGACATGTTTGGGATTTAAATCAGGTTAAATCAGTTCGGCATCTGTCCTGCTCAAGCTTGCCCATAGCTCATACCTCCGTCAGTCAGGCTTAGTCTTCTAATTCCAGATTTCTACTTGGATCTGCATCAAATTGTACTCACTCATAGATACCACCTGAACATGGCTGATGTGTTTCATCCAGATTCGTGCATTATCTGCTGGCACATTCCTGGAAATGTAGAACGACTCTCTACCCCGCCATGTTAGCAAAAGTCACAAAAAAAAAAAACCCTATCCACACGAAAGTTAACGGGGTTTACTCTGCCGGACCAGTTCTTCATCCAAGTTTGGTGGAAATCCCAATCCAAACCTTTGGTGTACTCCTGCTGATAAACTAACAAACATGAAAATGGTCAAGAGCGAAAACACAAGATCCTTGGCCTGTAAATAACACACATCCGACATTATGCTTAAGTTTACTCAAGGCAAAACATAAAAATATTTAAACGTGACAGAAACAGAAGATGTAGCACAATAAAAATACAAATCTAGTCTGTTATACTCATTACTTTCTCCTTCAAGTAGCCCCACGGGCTAAACTGAAAGACCTCACAGGCCAAATGGGATCATGGGAGAGGCACAAAAGACTCCCTTTAGCCTGAGACTCACTCTGTCCTCATCACTGTGATAACAAGATCCTTCAAACCGCTGCCCCAACAGACTGCATGGCTGGTCAACAGACTCCTTTTATTGTCATTTCACAAAAGCGTTGATTTAATCTGTGAGGCATCAGGTCATTGGAATGAGCTGTGACTGCAGTCATAAGGAATTCCTGATCTGAAGTGTGATACCCACAGGGTGCGATGATATAAAAGAAATTCAGAACCCCGCTCGGAGATATGACCTCCTGCTAAACCCTCAACAGCGAGAGAGTGTGCTCTTTGTATCTGCCCAAGGGATGAGACCGGGAAGACAATGAGACAAGCTTCTGCGTGGCATTTAGGTCGATTGCGCCAACAATGTCTACAATGTCGCACTGAGATGGGCTGATTATGCGGCTGACAATATGGATGTCCAGTACGTTGTTCTGTCCGCACAGTGCCGGGCAGCGGAGTACGTGCCCAGCGTGGATTCTATTCAGGCTGTCGTGACCTCTGGCTGCTCATCCCATCATTCAACTCGACCGGCTCTGCACAGAAGTTCATGATAAACTTGGCCAGTGTTTGGATAGGATCATCCGAAAAGCCATATTTCTGCGAAGCTGAAGAATAAATCTCTAGATGAGTGAGGCAATTATCTTGTTAAAAGAGGAGCTCGGTCCTTTAGCCTTCTGAGAGGGAAGAAGATCTCATGAATGCCTGTTTTATCTCTCTCTGAGAAGGTTAGTGTTTTTAAGCGGTTGGAACTTCACATCTAAAGGCCACAGCTGCGAAAAGGACATCTTTGTTTTTTATCTGCTGATAAAACAGAAATATCCAACAGTAATGTCATTCTTCACAAACAATGTCCTAGTTACTCTAGAAACCCTACACACAACCATGTGAGACAACTTGGTCAGTTTCATTACATAAGTGCCCGCCGACGTTTACCAGATAGTCCACAGTGAAACATACGATGGACAATGGCGTTTTTGTTGTCCATGAGCTTGATAAAAGTTCAATCAGATCTAACCTCATGGTGGTCCAACATTGGCCCACGGGCCCCGCTCTGGGCAGCCCTGCTCCAGATTCAAGTGAAAGATCTATAATCAATCATAGCACCCCCCCCCCAAAAAAATAAATAAATCTGACGTAGCGCTGAGTTACTTAACTTGACAGCAGGTACGATGACAGACATGGATTAAATGCAAGCTTGTTTGAAACATAGTTTTCTATTAATGCTGATACAAAGAGCAGCGTGAATGTAATTTGCAATCTTGCTTCTGTCCCGACCAGACAGTGAAGGGCAGTGATTTTCAATCTGTGCCCCGCGTGTTTCTGATGGTTCCTCGCCCCAACACACCTGAAAACGACCCACTCATTCGAATCGGGTGTGTCGGAGCAGGGAAACATCTTAAACAATGCAGGGCAGGGCTCCACGGGACATTACAAGTACACTGTGACACGATGCACACTTCACTATGAACCAATCGTCATACCTTGACAAATTGTATCTGCCGAGGAGGTGCAGGGTTGTAACATCTCCCCTTCGTCGCAGATGTTGCAGGGGATGCAGGGCTCCCGGGAACTCTCCTGGTCCGAGTAGGTGTCCCCGCTGCACTCCTCGCACACCGTGTCGTGGTTGAACTCACAGCTGAACAGCATGCCCTGGCCTTCAGGACACTTGGTGCAGGGCTCGCACCGCTGCGAGAGCTCGTTCATGTAGTAGCCGTAGTTGCACACGCAGTAGGCGTCGTTGGAGTCCGTGCAGGGCGCCTTCATGCGGAGCAGACCTGTGCACACCGTGCAGGGCTGACACGTCTCCGTGTGACTGAAGTTTTCGGAGAAGGTTTCACCTGGAAGGAGAGGAGAGGTGAAAAAAAACTTAACTTTTATTCTTCGGTTTCTCTCCTGTATTTCTTTTAAAAGCATTTACAGTTTATGCACAGTGCTGGTTGGTTCCGCTCCAATGTCTCTTCTTGAAACAACAAGGCAAGAAATCATTTTGTTCATTTATTCATTTTCTTTACAAGTACTCTCATGACCTTTTTTTTTTTTAAATAGAGAAATGATACATCTCAGTGGAAATAACTTCATTATTGTTTGCATGTGGTTTTTTAAATTAAATCACACATTTTCATATTGCGCACACTCTGGCTTTGATGCCTTTCATCCCTCCAACTGCAGATCCGAAGACCATTTGTCATGCTTTAATCACTTCCTCTTGATTTTTATTAGTCTCTTTCTCCCTCCCCTAATTTATCTCCGCCTCTCTCAACTGTCCGCTTCAAGCAGAACGTTACTATTACATTATTTTGACATTTTTTTCAAAGCCGTGTCTTTAGCTTTGCTTTACAGAAATGTCTAAAGAACTGTTAACGTGTCATATTAAAGAATAACATGCATAGTATATTATATCATACACATGCTTATTTAGTTTGAAGTCACACTATTATGCTGGTGTGTATGTGACCACACAGAGGTCATCTTGGACAAGACTGTAAAATAATAAGGGCAAGTAGCAACAATATCTTTTTTAAATGATTTTACAGTGAAAGAACTCACATCACACACAAGTTTCAGATTTGTTTTGTATGACTGAAAGATTCCCCGGGACAGATCTCTGGCAAAGGACACAATCAATATTGCATGTTTTATGGAATTGTATTTCGGCTGGATGGAGAACTGGGAAACACACTAAATTATGCAACAGACCTATTTGTAAGAGCAGTTTGTGTGTGTGTGTGTGTGTGTGTGTGTGTGTGTGTGTGTGTGTGTGTGTGTGTGTGTGTGTGTGTGTGTGTGTGTACGAGAGAGAGAAAGAGAGAGAGTTAGAGAGGAGATAGGGAGGTGGGTGACTATCATAGAGTACATCCAAACTGTTGACAATAATATTCTATAAGACACTTTTTATTTAATTTGAGTCGATGTTATGTGAAGTAGAGTTAAGAAGGTTAGTCGATTTGTCAGATGAGCATAAATGGATTGCTGATTTCTTTGTCCAATGAGATAATAAACTCGATCTCTTTATTTGTGAACTGTTGGTTCCGATAAAACAAGCGGTCTGATCTCGAGAAATAGTGAATTTCTGTTCTGTTTTCTATTTCGTCAGCAGATTCAAAAAGAATACAAACACAGAAAAGTCATGATACATTTACAGCGAAGACAGGGCACTCCTGCGATAGACTGGCGACCTGTCCAGGGTGTCCCCTGCCTTCGCCCTAAGTCAGCTGGGATAGGCTCCAGCCCCCCCGCGACCCTGCAGAGGATTAAGCGGCGTACATATAATGTGTACAGATGATGGATGGATGGATGGATGGACAGGGCACTCCAACACAGTTTGTACATTAGAAGGGCTCCCATGAGGGCACTTTATCATGTTTTATCTATCATAGGGGGCATCCAGGAGGGCCCTACCCAGCCCCCGAGCCCACCAGTACTCTGAAGACTTGCTTTACATCCAAATATTAAAGGCCCTTACTACAAATGTGCGCTCCAAACCTCTGCAGATCCCGCCTCAGTCTAGTGCTGTGCATTTATTATTTCTACTCGTACTGTCATCGCCCCTCTATGTACTGATTATTTTCTCAGTTAACTGTTTTGTCTGTAAAAAGTAATGAACCATGTCCATCAAAATCTTCCAAAGCCCCAAATAAATGTTTTCAATTTCGTTTTGTTTGGCCCCTAATGTGTGTAAAACTTGTTCGACATCACAGAAGACAAAAAAAAACAAAAAAAACCTACACATTTCAAACGCTGGCACCAGAGAGTGTTTGCAAAGTTGCAACAGATTAATATCTAATTCAGCTCTCACTACACTAAACTACACTGTGTGTGGCAGAAGACCTCTTTTACAGCTCCTTGTCTCACAGCATATCAAGTTTTGGGCCCGCGTCACCGGCCCACCAACCGCGGCGAACGCTCCGATGATGCTGAGATTAAAACAGAGATGGGGAGAGATAGACACTGAGACAAATGGAGGGACGACAGGAAGGCAGAGACTGTGACATCTGAGATGAATTCTGTCCTAAACTGGTGGTGTCAAATTCACATTTTTTGTTTAATTGTTTCTTTAGGAAGTGGACGATCCACCGTCCGTCCCTCGTATGAGGGCCTGTTAGTGTCCAGTCATACACTGTTACACTCCCCCCCCCAACAGACACACACTCAGACTACCCTCACCCCTCCACCCCCACGAGTGCTCTCAGAGCCATTATCATAATGCCATGCATCAATAATGCAAGTCAATACATTAATAACGCTAGCCTGCAGCATGGATGGGGGGCGGGTGGTGGTGGAGGGGGGTGGGGGGATTCAGACGGTCTTTTCCTGGCTCAGCATATCATATCATAACAGAGCTTTCACCTCCAGCCTAACATTCAATCCTTCGCTTTGTTTTCGAACACCCATAAAAGGACTCCTGACTTTGTCCGCTCACAGTGATTTGTGTGTGTTGGGTGCATGTGTGGGATCTTTTGTGTCTGCTTCTGTGTGTGTGTGTGTGGTTAAAAAATGTGTTTTCCTGGACATGTTTGTACGTGTGTGTGCGCATGTGTGTGTGTGCCTATGAACCACTAGCTGCTGGCTGATAAGTTGTCTCCACTCCAGCAGTACAGCTGTACTCGCTCTGTTTCATCTCCGCTCATCTGTTCATTCATCCAAACTCCTCCATGCGTTTCAGCTGGTCGCCCTCTTCAGCACATCAGCGAGGCCCTTGTGAACTATCTGGACTAAATCAAGCCTGAATGCTCGTTGGAAACCACAGTCTCTTTCTCAGAAATGGATGCTTGTGCACATTATATGCATTTAACTGTGGGCGACATGCCCAAAACAACACATGCAAAGATACGGTGGGTGGGAGTCGATGTCGAAAGAAAAATTAGGAGGAAAGATTGTCAGAGGTGAAATTAATGGTTTCCGTCACACAAGTTTCTGTGAACATTACCGGGAAAAAAATGATGTAGGCCAAAACTGCAAAGAAATACAGGTCATGAAAATGACTCTTTTGGTAATAAATCCTTTCCCAAGAATTAAAATTCCCAGTTTGATTAATCAGGCCTAGTGCTGGCCTACGCATGTCGCTGTCATACTCATTTCTTCAAGACGCTGATTTTGTTGACTGGAGTGAAGACTGCCAGACGATTTTAACTGCCGCTAGCTAGTGGCTAGCTCAGTTGAATCAAAACTGTCTCTAGCTAACCTTTTATATTTCTATTATAGTGTCTTATTTATTTTCATACAAATTCTTGTAGATAATTTTTATCAAAGCTAGCGTAAAAGTGTATTTAATTTGCACCAATTTGCTACATAGGTCTACATGATTATGCTGTATGCTAAAAGAGTGAGACCAAAGCTGCTCCTAGCAAAAAGTAAAGTCCTCACCACAGGCTAATGTCCACTGAGAAGACATGGAGATAAAGACAAAACGTTGTTTTTGCTCTGCAGTGTACACCTAGTAAGTGTAATAGCCTAACAAGGACAAGGAAAAAAGAAATTTTACACCTTAAGACAACCTTGTTTAGCCAAGCCGCTTAGCTTGGACAAGCTGGACTGAGGATGGCGCTAAATGTTAACCACATGTGTTTGGAAAACGTGACACTATTATGAGTAAAGATGAACTGTTCACTACCCCAGCAGGACAAAGATGCTAACGTTGGCTTGCTCTCGGACGCAGCACCAGTGACGTAGAAGTAACTCTGGGTTTTTTCTCTTGGTAGTGAGCTAGCTAGCCAAACAGACGAACATTTAACTCTTTTTTTCGCTCAATTCCTTTCACTTCTGCTGATGAATTTTTTGTCCTTGAAGAGGACAGATAAAGAAACCGCCATTCAAACTCTTTACTGCAGTTCAGCGCTTCACTGACCTGCCATACCTTGTTGCGGTTGTTAAGCTACTGTCGGACGACGTCTGTTACAGTGTGGGGTTTAGCTCATGGTCAACAGGTAGGAGACTATGTTGCACTGATGGCTGGTACTTCAAAACAAGTTGCTGTTAAAATGTGTCCAGCTCGATCAACGTGCATTAGCGATCGAATCAATAAATGTATTCTTAGAACCTCGTTGCAATGTTATCTGATGGGGAGCTATGTGCTTTGCATTTTCTCTTTTTCCATGAGTCAGTACAGAAGAGCCTGTCTGGCCTCATGACAGCCGTGGTGAGCCGCCCCACGCTGCTCCACGTTTATTCATGTCTGAGCAGCTCAAGTACACAAGACCGAAAATTATCACTCTTGTGCAACAGAAAGCGAGCAAAACCTCAGAGACAGCTGGTGTCATTAACTTCAAATCATTTTTTAAAATAAGGGGTTTTGCTCCACATTGAACAGGAGATAATTCATCACAGGCATAATGTTTTTACACGAGCCAACATCTTTTTTTATCAAGACACTCATCAAATCCAAGAAACCCCACAAAACGTAAATCATTCTCTCCATGTCCACATTCTGTCTGACTTCTCTCATGACCTTCAGGCTGAATTATTTTCTGACAGTGGGGCTCCTTGGCTTGCCGTCCCTCACTGACCCAGAGAGGTTTTTACAACTGCTTCCTAGCCTGGATGCAGGATAACGCAGGGAATTTATCCAAGGAAAACTCTGGGAACAGCATCGAAACTGGCCGTGGACCAACCCTGGCCTCTGCAGGCTCAACCTGACCTTTGACCTCACACAACAGAGTTACAAAAAAACACAAACATGTTAAATGTGTTGTCCTCAATGCTCAGACAAAATCTGCCTCCCTCAGGCGACCTTATCTCTCCTTTTGAGCCCTTCGGTCGCCAAATCAAAATCTACACCGCTTACCATCTTAATCACGGTGACATAACAACTCTTCTGCTGCTGTTTTTCTTTCGGCAGCAACATTTGGAGCTGACCTCCCACTCTTGCCTCTTCTTAACATCACTGTCCTCATAAAGTCTTCCAGTCAACACACGGCTCCTCTCCCTACATGGTAAGGGCCACGAGGAGGGCAGTAATGCTGGAAGACAGTTCAGTCTGGCATCTAGTTTACCCCCTGACATGCAGCTGAATCCTTCCAAGGTTTTCACATTTAGGGCACAATCTACAAAGTGTTTGTTTATTCTTATCAACAGATGTTTCATAATGATGATAATGCTGCTTTAAACTGCTCCAGATGCACTTAAGTACCCGCAGGTTTTCTTGAAAGGTCTATTTTGATTGTCAGTCAGTCCACCGCTTTGGTCCAAGCTGACACATCGAGACAAATATGACATCGATTGGCATTAAATTTGGCACTGATGTCTCGCGGCCCCCTGAGGACCGGCCCTGATGACTTGATAGTAATCCTCTGACTTAATCGGGCAGCACCAGCAGATTAAAAATGATAATTATCCAGTATTAAATCTCTTCGGGATGGACTGGTATGAGCATTTATCGTCAGTGAATGACTTCAGTGATTCCTGCCTTTACGTCATGCATCACTGTAAGGGAGATGCAAAAACAAATATAATAATGTAATAAAATACTTATATCTTGTTAACAATACACAGATGATAATATAAGTTGAACAGTCCAGCAAAGATGGATGGATTTGGTCATGAGCTTCTTTTGTTCATCTGGTTGTCTTTTCACTAGTCCCTAGTAGTAGTTGATGGTAATTGTTCTTTTTGTACAATTATTTATTTCACAGTTGTTGCAGACTCTCTCCACCTCCCTGCACAAAAAGACAACACACAGTAAACAAAGTTCAAGATGGATTTGATTGATCAACTTTAGAAAGATATTGCAAGTCATTATCATGACTTCTTTTGGCCACCATCGTGCAGTGAAAATGTAATACTGTGAGAGCCCTAAGGCCATTATTGGCTAAAATTAACATTAATCCAGTTCTTTGGTTTGTGACCAAATTCTCGAAGAACTGATGACATTACAGCAGCCTAATTAGCAAATGTTAGCCGAAGAGTCTCCTAAGAGAACGGCTGACTGTAGGCTTGATTAGTCAACTCTGCTCATGTTAGCGGCCAAAATAAACAGCAGCTTAACAAATCTGTTAGTGTCGTGCTAAAACAAGATGTTTGCCAAGAGATACAGGAACCATCATACTGCTGATTTATTCACTGCTTTATAGGCCAGCAACACAATTCCACATCCTACTCAAACTTTGCGGGAACTTTACCGTTGATTTACGACCCCTGCATACTTTCTTTGACTCAAAAAGTCCACAAATGATTAAAACAGCTGTTTGAACTTTGTTTCTTCTCCAGAGACATAACTTACAGAATGTCACCGTGGCAGCGATTCAGTGTTTTTAGCGGCCGTTGAAACACTAAATCAGAACCACTTGTCAAGGCATCACAACTGTATATACAACACGATGTCTGTTTGTGTGTCTCCGCGTCAGGGCAAGCGACCTACACAGCTCGTTCATCAGTGTTTAAATATATACATGTGTCTGTGTGCTTCTGCAGGATTGGGTCTTTGCACTTGTAGGCACGGTTCTTAATTGTGTGTGTGTGCGCGCGCACATCATACAGCTGGTTTTTTTTGTGTTACTCACTGTCAAGGCAGGGGGCGCAGACAGTCTGCGCAACTCCGCATCGTCTGACGACGCCCTCGCCGGGCTGGCACTGCAGACAGCACTCTCCACTGGTCGTATACTGTCCCGACGGGCAGTCCTCCTTATTGGCCAGAGCGCCAACCTGCCAATCACAAGCAGAGACACACTTACATCCATCTGTAATCATAACATTAACAACACATCGGTCCAGCATTGCGCAACAGTGTTTTTTTCCTTTGTTTTTATTCTATCCAGAGGAAGCTACAAACATCAGTAATTTCTTTTCTTTTTTTTCTTTTTTTTTTAAAAAAAAGAGAAACAGAGACAAAATAAATAGTCTGTGAACCAGAATTATTTCTCTTTCCTTTAATTATATTGCATCCCCCTTTGATTTATTTGGGAACAACTAAACCAATGGTTCCCAGAGAAGGACCCTGCAATATCCCTGTGGGACGGGGAAAAAAGAAAAAGCAGGATTTAACGACATGAAACTATCCATTGTTGCGGGTTCTCTCTCTATTCCCCATGTTCTTGCGAAATGTTAAACAGCATCTAAAAATATACAAATGGAGCCAAAAAAATCTCTCTTTGGCTGAACTACTGAGTTTGTACAGATTAGAGTCACCACGTAAAAAACTTTTGAAACCGCTGACCCGGACCACAACTCTCATCTGACCCTGCGAGACTGAGCGTCAAACCTTAATTCTAGTCCTACATCATATATATGTGTGTGTGTGTGTGTGTGTGTGTGTGTGTGTATGCATTTTAAAGGTGCAGTGTGTAGTTTTTGGGGAGAAATTCTAAACAGAAAAGAAAGATCTCCGTTGACTAGCATAAACAAACTAAATCAACAAACTCTCTTAATTTTAATCAAGAGGGAGAATAATCTTAATTAAAAAAATGACTACAAAACACAATTTCGTACTGTTGTACTTTGTTTATTTAGTTATAGAAAAGATAAATATTTCTGAGTTTGTATCGTTACCTCGTTGATGTCGCAAATATTACAATTCTGAGTTTTACTTTATTCTCCAAAACTACATAGTGCCCCTTTAAAAGCACCAACCACAGTTACACCCTTGGTCCTGTGGTCCTTCTCACTTTGCGTGTTGCGGGGATCAAATTCAAAATGAGTGTATATTTACAAAAAACACCAAAGTTCAAACACTAAATGTGTGTCTTTGTGCTTTTTCCAATTGTGAACACAATTCTCAGAATCAGACTTGTGATAGAAGTAAACAAAATCACCCTCTCAGAGCGGCTACAGCTGTGTTGTGTTGTATCTGAATCCTTCAAACAGCAACTTGCTGAGACTTTTATCTTTAAGTGTTGACAGGTGAAGATGTTTGTGCATGTGAGTGCGCACACACTTGCGCTCACACGCCCGGGCCTGGATTTTTCCCAGAGTCTGTGTTTATGTGAATTTGCATGACCTTTTCCCGTCACATCACACTAAATCTTTTTTCCCTTCTCACAGTGGCCTTTTTTTTTTTTTTTTTTTTTTTTAAATCTTCCTGCTCACCTTGATCCCCCCAAAACAAACCCCGATAAAAGCAGCGACTGCCCTCTGACACCGGGCACAGGAGAGGTCTGTCATTCATTCTCTCCAGACACATGAGGAGCGATTGCCTCGGGTCATCGTTTATGACTAAAAACAATCTTCTCTTAGCGAACGAAACAACAGGAAGCCAACACATGAAACAGAAGCCATGCCTTCCACTTGTTAAGTTACAGCTTCCTCTTGCAAAATATCAAGCAAAATGTGAGTCTCTCTTTACTGACTTTGGATATTTTGCACGTTGGCCTGCTGAATGGTAGAGAGTTAGAATGAGTGAAACGCGATGCAATTAGCTCAGTTCAGGTGTGTGTGTGTGTGTGTGTGTGCGTGTGTGTGCGTGTCGACTGAGGGGTGCATCAGCGTGAAGGAGGTACACTCGACATAAATCGTTGGGGTTCAGGTGTGTGAGGAATGCTGCTGACAAGAGAGAGGAGCTTTAAAAAAACACTGAGTGTCCCCTCAGGCACCTCTGAGTCAGCTGGCAGGTAATGACACACACACACACACACACACACACACACACACACACACACACACACACACACACACACACCCCCTCTCGCCCCTTGATGGTGTCACGGCCCATTCACCTTTAAGTCTCTGGTATTCAGTCATCCATGTAATCCATGTTCAAGAATGTGATATTGAAAGCATGTTTGGTGAGGTTTTCTAAACATTCTGCATTTTCCAGAAACTTTCTTACAACAGGAAGACTTTGGGGAAACAGAAGAATTCCCCAAGCTGATAATTCAAAAAACTTTCAAAACCAATCATCAGAATGAATGTTGGTGATGTGTATTCCCCAGCAAACCAAGGATATGTCGAAACTTTATGTTTCTTTATGCTGAAACTTGAAATTGCTTATGCTGTGCTTACGATCTGGTTAGGTTTATGCACAGAAACCACTTGATCGTGGTTGGAAAAGCTTATGTTTTGGCTCCGTCAACACAGATACATATGGAAATAGTCCTGACATCTCATTGACTACATTGTTTCAGCTGAAACTGTCCTGACGTCTTGTCAGAATTTTCTGGTTTTTTGTTCAGAAAATGTTCCGATGTCTGATCCAAACAACTGGGTTTCGTCACCACTAACATGGCTTGTAATGTCCCTATGACTCATCAGATAGATCCAGGTTTGTTGCCACTAATATGGCTGGGAAATTTCCAAACAACTCATTAAAAATAGTTAGTGGTTTCACAACAACAGGTAACACTTTTATTTTTTTTTCTGGTGAACCAACTTATCTTCCCTGAATCTGTAGCTCTAGTTCTGCTGCTTTTTATGTTTTAATTTGAACAAAACTGAATGTATCCTCCCGCTGAATCTGGACAAAATAGGTTCTAACATTATTTTTTTTTCCTAAAAAAAAAAAAAAAAAGAACATTTCACCATCTGTCTGCAGAACGTCACTGACACTTCTGACTCTTTCTCTTCACCGCAGCACACTCTCCACCTCACGCACACACACACACACACACACACACCTTACGCAACAAGCGTCCAATTAGAGATGAATCAAATCTGTCACCACACACGCTGTTCCCTTCCCTTGGACTGCCCCCCTTAGACTCTGCACACACCCATTGGCACGCATGCATTTGCACACGAGCATCAACAACCTCACATGTGAACAAACCTGCTCCAAAAATGTCTGACTGACACTTTGGAAATGACTCCGAGCGTTTTCTACAGAGCTTGGCTTGAACTCTCTATTCTCTGACCCCTCTCTCGCTCCGGGTATGGGCGCAACACCGAGTGCGTCTCAGAGGCTGAAAACCGAGATTCTGCAAGTGCATCGCTAATGACGGCCGAGCTGTGCATACAGATAAATTAATGGGTAATGTCGTTTGAGAAAACAGCTTGTGGAATAAAGGAGGGGCGGGGGATGTGTTGTGGCTCAATTTTCACATTTCCTGTAATTGGTTCTTAGATGGGACTCTGAGGTTTGCACTCTTCAACTCGTGTCAGCCGATCCCCACGAAGCTGGAGCGAGATGCGAGCTGATCGCGCACGCTCGCAGAAACACGACTTCAGAGCCCAGACCAATCTTACTAATGCTCCAGTCAGTTTTCAGTTGGAGGCACTTAACCTCTGGACCTCGGCTGTCTACGCGTGTTAAGCCATTAGAGCTCCACCATGCCCGCCTTCACATAGGCCGGGCCTAATTTAAAGGGATATTTCGGTGTAAGTTTGATCCATGGTCTAACACACCGTGACACTGAGTAAGACCCCCCCACCCAAGAGATCAAGTTTGCAGACCGCTAGCTTATGTAGTTTTAGCAACCTCAGAAATGATAACAATACATTGCAGCATACGCCTCAAACAAGAAACAGCCATCAAAAAGCCACAAATAATAATAAGTCCCTGCGAGTCGATTACCGAGTCCAGTTAGAAATGCTCAGTTCCGTTTTTTTCCCTGTCCGCTCTCGATAATAAGACACATAAGAACTTTTATTGCATTTCCATGAAGTAATAATCATACATTTTCATCCTTTAGCTGCGGAACTCTACTGCACTCTGTAATTGACTTGTCAGGGCTTCCCCATAACAGGAAGCTGCTGCAGGAGAGTGGTGAGTTCCGTTCACTTTACAATAGCAATTCGGCTAAGCTAGCGGAGGTTTTATGCCTCGAACAATGTGTTGCGACTCTATTTGTACTGTTGCTGAAGTTTGGTGCTATTCTGAGCATTATTTGTGGCTTTTTGATGGCGGTTTCTTGTTGGAGGCATAGACTGCAGTGTATTGTTATCATGCGGTCATTTCTGAGAGTGCTAAAACTACGTAAGCTAGCGGTCTGTAAACTTGATCTCTGGGGGGGTCTCACTCGGTGTCACGGTGTGTTAGCCCATGGATTAAACTTACACCGGAATATCCAGGCATGGATCACAGGAACACAGGAGGAGGGCAAATAACAACTACTGATGCCCTCAAAACCAACTATGGATCATCATCTGCTTGTGGAGGAGAGAGAAAGAAGAAGAAGAAGAAGATGAAGAGGGTGTGAGATGGATGGAGGAGAGGGTGATGGTGGTTGTGGCGGTTCAGGCTGTATCAATATTGCATGCTCTGAGCCAGCGGAGGATGCATACCCATCAGAGGGAGCAGCTGTCATGTTTCAGCGATCGCAGGTCTGTTTCTAAACCAGGACCTCAGCGCCACCCTCACTGACCATGTCCTGTCAAATGGATTTCCTTCCTGCCTTCCTGCCCGCGGAGGCCTCGAGGCGGGGGGGGGGGAATCCAAAAACAAAGAAAAAGCCCTCACTGCGACATTGTGCTCCACATGTAACTGAGATGGGTGGAACTACACATCCAGCAAGTGGAGCTATAAAGTGTCAACCTGAATGGCTGCTGCATACATCCGCTCTGCCTCACATTGTCAGAGACGGGGTCAGGTGCAAGGACGCGGATTCTAACTCCGCCACACATCTTATTCCGTGCATTTGAACAAGTGGCACCAAAGAAGGGATCAAACTGCTGACATATAAGCTGTTAGAAAGCGAGTTAAGTTTCCCTGATGTCCTGAAGGAGGGAAGTCTGTGGAAAGTTTCTCACAAACTCCCGACTCACCTCATTACCTACACACCTTTATTTGGCTGTGCGCGCATTTTCTATTACGCAGGTGACAAACAACTTAGCGCACGCTTCGATTGCGTAAGAGGCCACTCACCACTCCAAGTAACACCGCCAAGAGTGCCGGATTCATCCTGTGCCTCCTTGTTGTGTGTCTTCCCGCAAAGGGGTCGGGCCGGATCGGATCGGATCGGATCGGATCGGATGCGGCGCAGGCAAGCGGGATGCGGGAGCTCTCAGTGACTTCGAGGTGAAATCGACTCGGCTGTCATCGCTGCGTCCCGTGCGCCTCTTCTGCGTTCGCTTCTAGTCAAAACTGAAACTCTCCAAGTCACGGAAAACAAACAAACAAACAAAAAAAAGGCGTGTGTGTCAGTCCAGAGGCTGTGGCCGCAGACAGAATCCAGTCAGAGAGTAAACCCCGCTGAGATCGACCCATTGGATGTTCGGCTCTGTGCGCTTTCTCTTGTACTGGGCTCATGTGTCAGACGCGCTCAGCTCAACAGCTTCAGGGAAAGAGACATCTCTCTCTCTCTCTCTCTCTCTCTCTCTCTCTCTCTCTCTCTCTCTCTCTCTCTCTCTCCACGCCCACTACGCACACACACGCACACACACGCACACGGACCTGCTCTCGGTGCTCCGGGATGTTCCTGCTGAGTCGGACAAACCGACCACCTTTACATTTTTTATCACCTGAAAAATTAAGTCTCGCTTAAATCGTCCGTTTAGGATGTGGTTTCCGCACCAGTGCCAACTTACTGTCATATTTTCCCCTTCAGCTTTCTCTCCCTCGAACAACTCCTGAGAATGAGATTCCGGCAGATTGCTTGTTGTGTCACTCTCCCTGAAGCACTGAGCTGACCTTGTTTTACTTCTCATCAGCGCCTGAGGACAGGCAGCCGCATCCACGCTCTCCTGCGCAATGCACCTTTAACCCAGAAACCTGCGGTGCGCACAGGTTCATGTCCGGAGCTGCATGGATTAGTCGACTAATCAATTAGCCAATCCACAGAAAAGATACTTCAGTGAATGTTCAGGTAAAAATGGCAGAAAATGCTGCTTTCATCCTCTTGAACGCAGAGATTTCCTGCTTTTAACAGTTTTATTTGTTAACTGAAAAGCAAATAAAACTGCAATAGTATAATATAATATTGGCAGCTCATTTGACCAGATATGAGCCTCTATGCCCAGCCTAGAGGCCACAGCATGTAATGAGTTATCATGTAGACAAGTGACTCTTTCTTCTTTCCCTTTTCTCCTGAGTCACTTGCACCCCGGCCTCATGTGCATGTACAAGGTTTTTCCAATTCACCAATAAAGTGTCTGTGTATTATCAAACTCTTCTCTAATTCCCAAATGTCGATTGGGTCCATTTCAGTAACAAATTTAGTCCAAAACACAGACAAAATGACAAAAACCTGTGATCGCAGATGCAGCCATTGACTGCACATTTAACCAGATGTGGGCATCTATGCCCGTCCTTGAGCCTACAACTGCCAATGAGTGATCATGTAGACAAGTGACAAACTCTTTCTTCTCTCTCTTCTCTCCTGAGCCACTTACACACAAGCCTCCAGATGATTGATTCATTGTGTAGCCAGCAAGATTTTAAATCCAGTAATATATAGTTTGCTTCAGTTCAATGCATTTCGCTCACTGATCAGGTTGTTTTTCCACTGAAAACAGATGAAAACCATGCGCATACACCAAATGGTGTGACAGCAGCTCTGGATTCACTTTGGGCCAGACTAGGATACATAGTCCCAGAGATAACAACTTGTTAAACTGAATATCTTTGATTTTTAGACTGACAAAACAAGACATTTAAACTCATCACCTTGGAATTTGAAAACTGGGGTGGATGTTTTTCTGTCATTTTACAGACAAAATGATTAACCGACAGTCTAGAACAGAATGGTTAGTCACAGCATTAATAACATCTGCTTAATATCTGCAGCACTGAACATGCAAGAAAAGCAAGCTCTTTATTAAAGTACGATGACGTAACTGCTGCCTGAATCTCCCATCCAGCCACTCCACAGTCTGCGGTCTAAATTGACTACATAAAAAACTGCAACATTGTGCTTCTTTACCATGAAACTGCTCCTTTCCCACCCTATTTTAATATAACGTATTTGTGGGAGTAAAGTGGAGTCACAGGATAACAGAGCTGCCTTTATGCATAACAAGAGGCAACCTACTGTTGGATGACACCTGAGGCCAAATGTTGGCCCGATCTAAACCGAGCAGCACGATGTGTTCCGCGTCAGATCATGACTAAACATGTCATCCTGTTGTACACGGAGGAGCAACAGGTTGATTTAAAAGGTTTCTGAACATGTGTTGCAGTGTGTCATGTTTGTGCACAGGCTGAATTTCCCCTGCAGCAGAATAGATGGTCTTCTCTCTCTCTGTGTTGCTTTCTTTTAATGGAGTTGACTATAATTGTTTTGGTCCAGCTCAAACAAGTGATACAGTATGTTCAAGTGCACTTAACTAGTTGGCGCTCATACAGAATCATTTCTGGAATGATAATAAAGCCCATTATCAAGATAATGACCTCGTTTAAATAACCTTTAATTCATTTTTTTTTCCTTTAAAACATTGCTTATCTTGGTAAGGCTTCAGCAGAAGGAGCACTGTAGGGTGTAGTTGTGTAGTTTGTCAGAAATTGTGAAAGGAGGTAAGGAAACATATAAAAGTTGGAAAAAATTTCCATCCCCAATCTCCCGTGGCTGAAGATCTCTGTTTTTATAAAAGTGTTTCATAATCAGTCAGGTTAAAGGTCAGATTGATAACATTTTTATGTAGGCGAATCTCTTTCTTTTTTTTCTTTTTTTTTGGAAATAATGCAATTTATATAGTTTCATAATTGGTCCTAAGGTTAAGGATACTTTATTGTCTCCTGAGCTAAAGAGATAAAAACAACCAGGCAAGTTGTTAAAAAAGTTATTTACTCTTACAAGCTAAAAATCTGTCATATTTTTCCCAGAACATACAGGATTTTCAGTTGCTTACAAACAAACAGCAGTGGGTTGAACCTGCACTTATCTTAGATCTGAGCTCTGCCTTCTGTCTGCCCTCCAGGAGCTGCACTTTAATACGTTTTAACTGATGACCGAATTTTTACAACGGTTGTGTTTACACAGAGACTCCGTACCTCCTTCCAGAACGAGGAAGAAGATCTGGTAAGGTTTTAACATAAAGGTCAAAACCTCAATTTAATCCTCTCGAGAAGAAGTAGATTTCACTTTTATAAAACCTTTACAGTCACTCATGTTATGTAATGATGATTGGATGTAAATGTAAGTGAGATGATATACATGACATCATATCCAACATGACAGGTGTGTAGTTCTCTCTACAGACTGACAGACTTTTAAAGAATCAAAGAATGCCATTTACTACCTGTGTCATTTAGAGGAGACAGTGATTTTTATAGCCCACGTGAGGACTGAGGTTGGTGGGGGACATGGGGGCAGGAGAGAGAGGAAGCTGCGCTGCTATGGATGGATAAATAATGCATGAAGGAAGAGAGAGAGAGAGAAAGAAACCCCACCTCAGTGTCACTTATATGAGCCTAAATACATTAATGTAATTGTCAGTGTGGCCCCTGTGATTCATTTAAAAGAATCCCTGCTTATTGTGTCAGAAATCACTTTTTTCAAAGTGCTGCTTTTTGCAAATTCTGAATGCAGCAGCTTCAGTGGAAGATCATGTCGGCATCTGCTGCTGGAAATAAATAGTGGCATGCTTGCACTGTTTTTGGCGTATTTGAATTACAGCTGAAGTAACTCGAACATTGAAAAAAATCACAGCTGATTTAAAAAAGAAAAAGGAGAAGAAAATAATAAATGAAAATCAATGGAATCAGTTAAATATATATCTCACTTTTGTATCTGTTTTTAAGATTGCTTTGAGTTAATGCCCATTGTGTAACAGGCATCCTAAGTGAATGTTATGAAACAAGAAAGAAAGAAAGTTATGGGGAAGTGAAACAGCAAACAAAGCTAAAAATCTGCAACTTCATTTTTTTGACGATCACCAGTCTGTGATGCATCTATTTTGTCGCACACACACACACACACACACACACACACACACACACACACACACACACACACACAGACACTCACACTGGCCATCTGTCAGCAGTGAGTGGACAGAGGATGGGTGGTCCAGGAGACGTTCGCTGTCCCCTCTCAGGTTCCGAGAAAAGGATTCAGTTCCTGGTGGGCGGCCCTGTGGAAAAACGTGTGTGGTTGTTTGTGTTTGTGTGTGTGTGTGTGTTCTAGCTTCCATCTACTTCTGTCTGTGCTTGTTTATGTCCCACGTTTATATTCAACGATTATATCTCTTGTGCACTCACATTATCCTCAGCGTGTTGTTTTCTCTGTACCTAAAGAAGAAGCAGAAGAGACCACCTGAGTGACACGACAGCAGCACCCGAGCGGCACCAAACAGCCCCGGCAACGTGATCCACAGTCTCCTTGCGAGCTTTTCTTCTAATGTACTGTAATAGACGGAGAGGCATCGTATGACTAGCCAACGAAGCCCTTAAATTACTCTGAGAGCACTCACACCAATAACTGAGATGCATGGGAGTGATATCATGTTGTGTTTCGAGGGAACCTTCAGAGTGCTGCAGCAGAGGCGGAGCAGTCCTGTTATGTATTTTGGTAAACAGCAATTTCAGCAAGGCGTCATTATGTGCAATAAAGGTTTGGGCTGGTTGAGTTGGTGCAGATATCCCGAATGTTGCCGTGCGGCTGCTGTGGCGAAAGATTAAAACGACTGGGTTCATTTCGCACGGTGCCAGGGTGGGTGAACCCGGACAGGCCAGATGGCCTCAAACCCGCGGGACTCCCTCATCTGCGCTGTATTGATCCGAGCCGTCTATCCCCCCTCTTTTTTTCCTCTCTTTTCACTGTACATCCTTCCCTCCATCCTCTGCTCAGCTGCAACTTCTCATGAGCAAAACCATAGATGTATTATGCCACAGAGTATTTATTTCACTCATCATTATGAAATCTGAAGAAGAACGATCTGTCTGTTTCTTTCTTTTCCCCTCTGTACAGTTCAGAGTCACAGAATCGCTTCATTGCTGTTTTATCTAATCAGATGAAATGTTTAAACCGCTGACAACAACAATGGATGAGGCTGTTGGTTGTGAAAATATGACGCAAACCCTCTGCTCTGGTTTCAAAAAGAAGTATGTAAGCGCTTTGAGGTACTTTTTTCTGTATGAAAAGCGCCATATAAATAAAGATTGATTTGATTTGATTTGATTTATGAGAAAGTCACCCCACTTCTCGCTTGATTTATGAGCTTGGTAAACAGTTTCCTGATGAGTTTTTGGTCTCAATCTTGAGTTCAGATTTATATTTATTTAAAAGTTTAAAGCAATACATTGAAAAGTCACTATCATGGTGATCATTATTCAGGATAGATAAAGGCGTTGCGTCATATTTGCTCTGCAGCTCTGCTCTCTTGTGATGTCTACCGCCATTCCGCCAGACTCAAGGCTTCAAAATGGCAATAGGTTTACACTTTGTTTTAATGCACAGTACCTCACTTCTGCCACTAGGGATTCTTTGAGACAATGAGATAACAAACAACACTGTGTGATGATGTGGTGATGTTGCGTGGGATCATGAGTGTTGTTGTCTTCATTGTGAAAAAAACACCATTGCTGATGAAAATCTGATTTTACTCTGCTGAAATGTACATGTACAAATTAATGTCTGATTCAAGTAATACTTAGTCAAGTTAGTCATCTTCCCTCCTCACTATCAGAAATATCGTCTGGAGTTTCAGCCACGCCTTGCAAGAAACACGACCGTATAGGTCATCTGTGCAAGCATCATAGCACAACCTGTAATTTTGTTAATGCTACATGGCGACCTCTAGTGGCCATAGTGCTTATGAGGGGAGCAAAGGAGGAACTCAGCTGATCCACATAAGGACTAAACCTAAACAAAATGTAGTTGTTTCACTCCAGAATGAATAAATGAATGAATGAATGAATGCATCTCTCCAGTTGAAGAACATGAGGCATCACCCTGTGACCTGACCTGAACCCAGAGACAAGTCCAGCTCCACGTCATGGTGAAGTCTCGAGTGCTTATTGATATTCTCTGTGTATATCCAGCCATGTCTGCGCTTTCGTTCAACACGATGCCTGTGCAGAACATGTTTGCTTGTCACAGCTGGATCAATAATGAAAGTATTGATTTCAAAGTTTTGTTTTTTTTTTTGTCATTTCTCTGTGGCCATACTGACATCCAGCAGACCTTGAAGGGACCACTTTTTTTAGTGGGGGGTGAACAGGCCTTTGTATTGATCGGATGTGAGCAGACGGTTTACCACACAGGGGTAGAAACGAGCCTCGGGCTGTTGACTGTCAATGCAGCCCATTATGCATTCAGGCACACAGATTTGGCTGACATGAAGCAAGTACATTTACTCAATGACACAATATTAACCTGCTGAATTAAACACATTGCAGAGGGACAGACTGTTTTTTTTTTGCTGTTATTGCTGACCCACTAGACGATTTATCCAGTAGATTCAAATTCAGTTTTCACTTTTAAAAGGATTTGTAGATCTTTTTGTCTGACGTTTGAATATACTGATCATCTTGTTCAACTGTGAAAGTGACTCTTCTCTGGGTAACCTGGATGAAAATGTTTGTTGATAAATCATTTGCTCTTCTTAATTTGTTGAACATTTTTCTATTTGAACTATACTGTATTCTTCTTGTGTTTTACTTCATCAGAATTAATCAAGGGTGACGAAGTCCAAAGTATAGTGCAGAAAATATATATTCTGACTTTGGATGCAGGTGTGTTTCACTTCTGTTTTCCAGGATAGACGCAAAGTTGTGTCTTTTCTAGTTTGAGGATGATGTCCAGACAGAGATAGAGGAAGAATTCAGATCCTTTGCTTAAGAACAGTTTAAGTATGTTCAGATGACCACACTGTCTGCAGTCTAGCCAGGAAAATGGTTCAAAGGCTTGAATCTGGATGTTGGTTACATTTTTTTTGCGGTTTGTAATAATAAAAAATTTCAACACATTCAGTCAAAAATAAATATTTGCCTTGGAAAATGATATGAATGCCCTCCACTTTTATTAGACCCCATCCAAGTCAAATGATATCAGTAGTGTTTTTATCTTTTTATACTATTAGTTTTGTACATGATCAAGAATATGCAGCCTGGAAAATCACTTTTTTTCATGCAACTCTCTCTCGCTCAATGAGGATGCTACAGACTAAAACAATGCTGCCCCCTGCTGAGCTGAACACCTTCATCACACAGAGATCACATCTGATCAGAGATGACAATTATGTCAAGGAACACATCAGAGTCTGCTTTTTATTACAAATTCTGGTCTGTATCTGCATCACCTTTATACGTAAATGCAAGACAAATTAATAAAACACAATAATGCAATAAGAATGATACAATAAAAACACATAAACAGCCTATTTGAGGGGTTTTACTGGTTCAACAATGTCAGGTGAGGTAAAGTTTGTCTATGTCTCATGACTAATCTACAAAGTGTTAATAATAGGTTTCACAACTATAATCAAAGCCATTATTAAAACAAAAAAAAAGTATGCTTAAAGAGTTATATCAATCATTATTTTCCCAATAGATCTAAAAGTTCATTGATGAGGGTCTGAGAAGTGAGAAAATCTATGTGCTACTATATAAAAAAAGCAGAAAAATGTGATTAAATGTGATCCTTTTCTTAGGTCTGTGAAGTCCTGATACACAACACAGCACAGCACCCAGTCCCATCATCTAGTCATGCCTCATCTGCCCACCAGGCACAAGGAGAGTGTTTCTCTCCTCAGTTCATCACCTGATGTCTCTTCTGTCTGATATCTCATCTACCTCCTGCCTGCAAAACTGCTTCTCAGTGGACGACAGCTTTGTTTTCCAGACGTTTTTTTCGGGGGGGGAGTGACAGTTAGCCTGATCCTAGCCTCATAAACTTCCTCTAAACCCTTGCTAACGTGTCGAGTGTCTGCATTTTGATTCACTTTTGTGATGCCCTCTTCTAAAGCACTGCTTGATCTCCAGAAATCTACAAAAACTCCCAAGGGGCTTCTTCAGCTCTCCATCTTGCTAGGACCAAGATAAATGTGGGAAGGGAGCAACATGTAGTTATTCTTCCATCACTCTCTTTCCATCACCTGTGAAAGTAGAATATTTATAGTAAAACCATCTGTCAGCATTTTAAAATGTTGATGTTTTATGGTGAGCTGACTCAACATTTCATGATCTCCAGCTACAGCAGTTTATTATTAGTAATATCTGCTTTTAGTTCTGCTCATCAGACTCAGAAGATAAAGCCTCTCACTCTCTGGTGTTGTCAATATATTCTCAAAACAACCCCTGAGTCGACATATCAACATCATGCACACAACAACACCACCAAATTAACAACAATGAAGTCAAAAACGATGCCTGTTATTGCTCCTCCGGCTCAAATCTCAGTGTTTCAGATCCCTTCCACAAGACTTGAAATGTCGAGTTATTAAGCAGCTGATTTGCTCAGCAACACTAATTCTGTTTGCCTTCATTTCATTCTGTCTTTCAGAGAAGCTCTGAGAGGCAAGTGAGATTTTGACTTGCGTTCTGGTGGAAAGGGTTTGTTTTGTTTTGGTTTTTTTTTTATAAAAAATAAAAAAAAAAACTTTGGCAGGATAATATTCCAAAGTTCCTTTTTTCCACCTTTGAGAAACAAGATTTTTTAAATTTTTTTTTTGTATAAAATGAATAGTTTTTCAAAAAATTTCACTCAGTTTTACAAATAGAAATTTTCCCCTTTTTTGCCACTCAGTTTTGGTGAAAAAACATTTGTTCAGCAGAACATTTTTTATCATGTGTTTTCACAGATGGAATAATAATAATAATAATAATAATAATAATAATAATAATAATAATAATAATAATAATAATAATAATAATAATAGCAATTATTTATCAAATAATTGAGATTGGACAAGGAAAATGGATCATCAGAGTGAAACACTTCTCCTCTGCCCCTGAGGGCTTCCATAGTAATTACATGCACATCTGACTGAAACTGTAGGTTTGTTCCCCTTCACGTCAGTGGCTCGTGACAAGGAGACCAAGTGGAATAGTGGTGCAAGCGCCTCCCACTGTTCCTCCCACTTTATAAATAGAGGCCTGGATGAGGCCTTCTTCCTCTATGACTGTAAATTTTCACCAGGCTGAGTGTGTGTTGGTGCTCACCTCAGTTTGCCATGTGTCTTTGAGAATCCTTCACTGTAAGTATTATGTAATCTGTTTTATTTGGAAGTCATGAAGTTTAAATATGATGGGGAACATTTGATATGATTTGCTAAATAGTACTGTGATTGAAATATCGTCAGTTTGTTATTTGAAACATTAAATGTATTCTAATTTGTAAGTATTTAACATTAGAACACTAGATGTCTAATTTGTTTGGGCAAAATATTGTAACTTGTTTCTTTTCTTTGTGAACCGTGACAGTCAACCAGGAATCATTATATTACCAACATTCACATCATTCTGGGAAAATAAACAAATAACAATTGATTGCAACCTGTGTTTCCTGGTGGTTTGTGGCTCCAGTTCGAACCATTATATCTACAACACTGATGAACACATGTATTGATAATCACAAATGCTATACGTTACTGAGAGTGTGTGTAATTTTGCTCTAACGACTCATTAAAATTATGTAAATAATGGCACGCTTTTAATGATAGATTCATCTTTAATATTACCGCTGCACATTTCAGATACAGCTTCACCATTGCTGTTTCTTTATGTTCGAGCTTGGTGATCTTTTTTTTATCCATAACTTTATTTTGCTTTGCTTTTGTTCTTAACAAAGCATTTATTATAGTATGACATCAAAGTAATGCTTATCATATTGGTTATTCCCCCTAAATGATTCAAACATGTAGTTATTTAATGTGTTCACACTGACTCAACGTGAGAGAAAAACTTGACATTAAATGTGACCTTTTACATTGAACTTAATAGAAATAATATGATTAAAGGGAAAACATTTTATTAGATGTTTAAATTCACTGTTTCAATCATCATTTTTAGTTTATTGTTAAACATGACAATAACTGTATATCCCCCATGTTATTAATGCTTTCCTATCATCAATCAGTTTTGCTACAACTCATATAGAACTAATGATGCATCACAACTCACACGCTGCTGCTGGTGTCCTCTATTTACAGTTCACACAACTTCAGTACATGTATACTAAACACTTGCATATGGGCTCTTAAAATACTTCTCATTTTTTCGTGTTTTATGAGACTTTTCTGGGTTTAAATCAGCTGTGTTGTCGAATATGGTTCATGAGGTCAGGTCATGAAATGTAGATAACTAGACTATTCATGTGAAGATGAAATACAAATATTTTACGTCAATTTACACATCCAATCCACTGCAATTCAGAGGAAAATGTTTACAAGTCATTTGTTGGGCAGATTTTACATACAAAACATACAATGCACTTATGAATATGAGGCATTGCTAAACTAACAGCATAGTAAATAATCCGCTGAAATTAACTTCACCTCAACAGGCAGCAACATTAAAATGAGCCATATAACAATATGATATGATAACATAACATGGACCACTTTCATTTCTTTATTCTGTTTGCCTCTCTGCTCTGCTTGATGGTATAGCTCAGCTCCACACTCAGTCAAACATAAACATGGATCTGTAACTCTTTATAACAGACCGAGATCAGAAAAGAGAGATGGAGACGGCAATCTTACCCCGCTGCTATGTTTGAACAGAGTGCTGACCACACATCCTGCATGCTGTTTCTGACTGGGGGCTATTTACCACTGCCCAGGAACATGGGCAGTGATAAACTTCCAGAACATGGCAAAATATAAGGAAAATACAGGCAGAGGTCAGGTCCTCTGCAGGTAAACCACTGACTGTATACAAAGATGGATGTCACAGTGGCCCCACAAAAGTAAAGCCAAAATGTATTGATACCCTCCTGGTGGCTGGCTGCAGTATAGATCATAAACTCATAAGCTTCTATGATGACAGATGGGACATGGGCCAAAATTTTTAAAAAATAAAATAAAAATCAGCAATTTCAGGTTGTGCTTTAAATTCTCTTTATTCTGGTAAGTTTAGGTTTTAATTAGTCATTTGATGCCATAACAGGAAGACGTATCGTCCTTCTTTATTCATACAGTCACTGACACTGACACACATTTCACATGGATCGTAAGTGTGGTTGGGTTTTTTGGGAGAAAGATCCAGCATAGTACACCTTCTTATAGGCCCGGGTACCTGATTCATACAACATTGTTTCCATATTATATTCACTGGATTTTTTTTTTCTTGTTGTTTCCATTTATTCATTTTCTCACTCTAATGATTTGTTATGCTCTGGCTGTATCATTGACATGATTAGTGTTTGTTTGCATATACACATATTGTTTTGCTATTTAAAGAATTAAAAAAGGAGCTTGTGTGAAGTTAAGCACTCTAACAAGGTGCAGAGCTTTTATTAAGAAATTGTCAAAATCAAGACCGAGCTCCGTAACCTTCCTTCCTTACCATTAATTAAGTTGTATTTCTTTATTTTATACATATAGGTATCCATGGCTCATGTTGCTTGAATCTATCTCCTGTGGGTCCTTACGCTTTACTAGAGTCCAAAACACCATGTTGCTGGAGTCACCCTTGAATGAACGGAACATCCTAATTTCACCATGGTAAGGTAATTGTAAAAGAGGTGGCCCCTTCCCACCCCCTTTCAGATGGTAAGTCACTTTAACTTAGCGATCGTGCCGGCATGCTCAGTGCCAAACTCTGTGTCGGCGACTGATTATCACGTCTCAGGCCTCAGTTTCGGATGGACAGCTACAGGATGAATTAAGAGGAAGAGGAGTAAATGAAAGCCGAGCTCATTTAAAGTTCCACTCCCCATCCCGGCGATCTTGAAGGTGAGCGAGCAGGCCCGGCAGTGTAAGCCAAGCCTTTGTTGTGATCCAAACACAGACATTAAATGTGATAAGATGCTGGTTGGATAATGACACAGTGTGACTGGTTTTCTGCACATACCAAGCCACTGTATTTACTATCAATATTATGGGTGAGACCAGAACACGGAATTAGAGTGTGTGTGTCCACCTGTGTGTGTGTGTGCATGCGTGTATTGGTCCCACCCATTACCCGGCAGCATGCACCACACACACACGTGGAGGCAGCTTTTAAAGAGGTGGTGTTTATAAAGTCACGCTTTTTTGCCATTCTGGGGTCAGACGCTTGTCACTGCTGTTGGCTTGCCGAGTGCCTGCAGGAGGTAAGTGTCACCTTTTCTGCTGCAGTAATGAATGGCATTCATGCAATATTACAAGCGAACTGGTCATAACCGTGCACATATGCTGTCATTGTCAGTCACTTTGCCGTTGGATAAATTCTTAAAGATAGCATGCAGGATGCTCTGTTTAGTCTCAGCTACAAGGCTTAGCCAACACTTCCGTCCCAGAATGCATTGAGGATTGGAGATTTCATGCCTTAAAAACTAAGAGGGAAGTTTGAAAATGCACGAAGGGGGCTCTCGGCACTTCGCCTCATGGGGTGACAGGCAATTAACCAATTAACTGAACCAGCCGAAGAGTCACACACAGCAGGTCCAGTTTGATTTACAGTGACTGTGTGTGCAAGTAATTTAGACGAAGAATGTGATGTTGCAACTTACGGAGGGACACACAAATTATTCCAATGTGAAAGGAAAAATGTGCAAATAAAAACTTTTGTGTACAGTCTAATTAGAGTTATAGTTGTCTTCCCACGTGGAGATTGACAAGAACAGTTAAAACCAGTTTTGTTATTTGCAAACCGGACGCACGTATTGTAAATGTGTGATTATCCTTCAGTGTGCATGTGTGTTAAATGCAACCAGTAAAGTCACAGATGTCATCTTGATGCAAATTGAGACACTTACAGGATTTTTTTTTTAACTGTGTATATAAGATTATGGTATGTGATGATTCAAATATGCACACACACACACACACACACACACACACAGACACACACACACACACACACGGAGGGTTTGACAGACGCCGTCCCGTCAGTCTAATCTGAATCTTCCACCCCTTTGCTCAGCTGTGTTTTGGAAATAATTCATCCTGTTGTCACAGACAACTTCAAAAGCTGCAGTCCAATATGAGCTGAAATAGACACTCTGGAGATCAGTCTTACATAAGAGCCTCCAGTTACAGCCTGTGCAGTTAATGTATCTATTATTCACTAAACTCATTTGACTTTTGAACCTCTTTATTTATTCATTCTTATCTATTAACCCACACACACAACTTTTTACAAAAGTGAATCCACAGGTTAAATGGAGAACGTAGTCTCAGTTATATTATATTGTTTATAATGTATCATCGTGTTATTGACTAAATGACAATGAAGTGTTGAAAGAACAGGATTCTTAATTGGGTCCGCTGTGTCTGTTCCAGCTGCCTGGAACATCAACAACAACGCCGACCCCAGTGCAGAGTGTCAGGTATGGGGCACACACACACACACACACACACACACACACACACACACACACACACACACACGCACACACACAGTAAATCCTCTCCAGGCACACGACATGTGTTGACAGTCCAAACACGTCCAGACTGACCTGTCACACACGTCCACACCGGAAACTATCAATGGCCCAGAGCCTGGCGCCCGCTGCTCATCAAGGCAGAACAAATGCTGTGTTTACCTTACAGACACACAGTGTCACCTGGACATCACCTTTACACCTTATCCTGATCCATATCCACACCGGGGCCTCCGGTAGAAATGAGAAGATTAAAGAAATGACAGCTGTGTCCTGATGCTGCAGGCTGCTGCGGTGGAAAACAACACCCAAAATATCATCAGTGTTATTGTCATGTAGTGAAGCATGAACGTGATTTTATCTGCTCCTGCTCTGAAGAGGGGACCGTACAGCAGGCAGAGTGACACCTCTGTTGCGCTCTTCACCCACATGCAAAGCCTTTAACTAAAGGCAAAAACCTCAGGAATATTCAGTGACTCACCCTGAGTAGAAGAGCTTTTCCTGCCAATCCTTTCTTGTACTCTATGTAGACCTGATCTATTGTTTTTAATTCATAAATGTTATGAATAGTCTGTTTATTTCAATTCTGTCTCTCTCTCTCTCTGTTTTCCTTTGTCTACAATGAAGAAATTTTCTTTTTTCTTTTCTTTTCTTTTTTCTTTTCTTTCTTTCTTTCGTTTTTAGTTAATCTCATCAAATCGACAATCAAAAACACATGAAAAATAAACAACATGGTCTTCCTTTCAATAAACATCAAATTATAAATCAATCACTATTCCTTTAAAATTCATAGCAAACACTTTTTGGATCCAGATATATCAACATGATAATATTTCATAAATGTATCTCTTATAGCTATCCATCCTGCCTTTTTACAGCTGTGCTGCTATTTATGACGTTTATTATTATGATTTTTCATGACAAACAAGTGTAAATTATCAATTATCATCATTGGCCACGTCTCCTTCGTTAAAGACATCTGTGATCTCAGTGGTACTAACCTGGTTAAATAAATACAAATGCTTCATCTGAATTACAAGGATCGATATGTTCCATAAACAAAAGATTTTAAAGACATAATATACAGTTATGTCTTTAAAGTCATAGAGGGCTGCTGTACAGTTAATGAATTAAAATGCCGACCTTTCTTATATGTTTTGTTGAGTTGTGCGCTTATGTAATCCAGAATGTTTCCAGCAGTGTTCAAGCCAGAGAAATCAACATGTTTATTCGAGGTAACTCTGCCTTTCATTTGGTTGCCTCTCGCTATAACTTCCGGGAGCGAGGCAGAGAGTGACGAGGGAAGAAACAAGACTAAAAGAAATGTAAATAAAAATGAAAAAACATAACCTCATGTTTGAACATTTGTGCCTCAGTCATGTCAGACAGATTTAGTCATCAGATCCCACATAGTGGTCGTCTAATAGTTGTTTTCACCAGCAAGCCTTAAACTAACTTTTCCTTTAACCTTAAAATAATCTAATTAAAATGAAAGATATTTGTACTTTAAATTTCCCTTCTTATTCAGGTCAGATAGACACAAAACATTCATAGATTTGCTTAAACACTCTTCTCACAGTGACTCACACTGACAGGTAGGAAGCGGTCAGTGAAACCACAGTTGTTCACCACATGATTGAGCAATGCTGGAGGGAGGTGCGAGTTTATTTCATCCACCTGCCCCGCTCAGATTGTCACTTTCCATCTCAAGACAAGCATGCTGATATCCCACGCTCATGTCCACATCCACATCCTGTTGTTTCCTCTGTGTGGCCTCAGAGCTGAAGGAGCTGATGAAGGACCAGAAGCAGGAGAGCTACTGGCAGGAGATGGGCCGATGGGGCGGCTACGAGGAGAGCATCGACCCTCAGTCCGGGATGTGGGCGTCCTCGCACATCTCCTACCTCACCTTCAGGAGCCTCATCCAGCTGCGGCGCACCATGAACCCAGGTCGGTGAGGAAAAACCAATGAAAACATCAGCATGTAAACATTTTCAGTACACTGAAATACTGCACTTAAGTAGATTTTTTGAGGTACTTCTACTTCACTTTGGTAATTCCTTTTTTATGTTATGTAATATGGCATGCACCTGACAGCTTTAGTGGCCAGTTGCTTTGCAGATTCATATTTCAAATACAAAGTACAATCACAAAAACATCATGATGCATTAACATACACACTAGTAGTATCTGAAGTAGTCACCTTCACTCCAACAGGTGTGACCATTTTCGACTGTGAAGAGCAGACCTTGGCCGGCATCGCCGAGAAGATGGTCAACGAGATGGTGAACAAGAATGAGATCAGACCTGGAGACAAGGAAGGAGTGCTGAAATCTCTGCTTCAAAACCGCAGGTATCCTGCAAGGCATCAGCCAACGGTGACTCAAACATAACTGACCTACATTATGGCTATGAGCTGATGCTGTTGTTTAAAGCTGCGAGTGATGTCGCTCAGAAAAAGGGGAGCAGAACACATAGCCGCTGTAGAGCTCAGACCCGTAATTATGCAACACATTCTCTGACCACCAAAACACTTTCCCTCTGCTGAAGTCTTTATTAAAGGTGACCTGTGTGCACCGCAGTCATTACGGGTCAATCTAAGGAGACGCATACTGCACTGTCACTGTGAATGAAAACGTCATCAAACTAATTTAGATCAAGGAGCATGAAGTATTTAAGTTGTCTATTTTAATTAGATGTTTGATTCCTTTCTGATGTAAGTATGTGTAATTTGTAATTTGTTTTCTTTTGTCAAAGGCGCCCAAATGCATATGTCCCCACTTTTTTAGAATAAACTTTTCAATTATATCCTGTGCAACAGGTATCGCAGGTCTTTAGATTGTACTAGATTGTATAAGATTGACTAGTGAAGTGCCAGTTCAAAACCTCGGCAGAGATGATCTGGTAATGTGAGGGGTTTATAGTGCCAATCTTAAGCCTCCTGAACTGCTCACACACTCATCGAGGCAGGCCCAATGGTACTAAACATGTATGATATTTTCAAATTAAAATCAGGATGATTACATCTGCGCTTTGTGAGATGTATTTCACCAACCAATGAAAGAGACATCCAGAAGCAGCTGACGTCGTTATCCAAGAACGATAAACTTTGTAGTCCTTGAGGCTAAAGTAACATACGACTGTTGACAGTAAATTAAAATCTCACCTCCAGTTCTCACTGAAGAGTAAAAAACCTGTGTTGGCCACGTCTTCCCACTCATCCAGACTTTTGCTTTTGTTTTTTCTCACTTCAGCACATTACATCAGCAAGTCGTTGCACCACGCTTATCTCCATTTTGTTTATGTCTGCTTCCCCATGAGATCACATGAGACGTGCCATGAAACCACACCGCTGCTGCTGTACAGAGCAGAAATCATATTTTCTATGGTTAGATGGTTCTCTGGTGAAAATTGATTGCTGATTATTTTGGTTCTTTCATTTAATTTAAGCTAACATATTTATCATACAAACATAAGCTTGGCAATGACTTTCTCATTTTCAAAAGAATTCAAAAGGGCCTCATCTCATGAAGCGTAAGAAAAATGTCCACCAGTTCCTCGTCTATCACCTGTGAACAATTTGCATGTCTGTCCTTGCCGCCTCATACAAGAACAGCCAGTGACTCATGCTGTTTTCTCCTTACAGCCAATCAGTTGACCTAGAGAGCCAAGCCCTGACCGATGGGGGGGACTTGAAGAAGTTTTCAGTCAAGGAAAGGGTAAGTTCTTCACGATCCATCTGAATGACATCAAAAGTTACAAATAATGGAGGGGATGGGAAGGTTTGCTCACTGACGTTTGTTCCTTCAGGGGTATGAATCGGACCGCGTAGAGGCCTCTATGGTGCTCGTGGGTAAGTGAATGTTTGCATTGTCTTCATGTATGAGTTCAGCGTGTGTGTTTGTATGCCCACTTTCTCTGGGTGTACATATGTGGTTTTCTCCATTAATATAACAATTCTGTCCCTCTCAGGAGCCTTGGACTTTCTGGAAAAGCCCACGGTTACGTTTGTGCGTCTGAAGGAGTCGGTGGTGCTCGACTCGGCCTTGGAGGCTCCGGTGCCTGTGCGTTTCGTCTTCGTTCTGGTGGGCCCCAGCAAGACTGACATGGACTACCACGAGACTGGCCGTGCCATGTCAGCACTAATGGCTGATAAAGTGAGTTACTGCTGAAGCTTTCTGTAGACTTAAAATGTGTGTGCGGTGACACATTAAAGGATGAGTTCAACCGAAAAATGAAGATCCTTACTTAAAGACTGTGCCGGTGTTTCTCTGACCTTGCTTCCTGACCCCCCAAGGCTGCACTTTTAACATCCCATTTACTATTTTCATCCCAGGTCTTCAATCAGGCAGCTTTTCAGGCAAAGAGCGCCCGTGAGCTGACCGACGCCGTCGCCGACTTCATGGACTGCAGCATCGTCATCCCACCAACCGAGATCCAGAATGAAGCGGAGCTCACCTCGCTTATAAGCTTTCAAAAGAAACTGCTGCAGGACCGGTTCCAGGCCCCTGATACCACGCCCGGCCTGGACTCCAAGCCTCGCAGGCGTGAGTGCAACTGTGATGCAACTGAAGCACTTAAATGATCAGTTTTCTATTGTCAAATCTTGTTTTCTTCCAGTCTCCAGCTCTTCAGGGTCTACACCTGAAGACCCTCTGTCCCGTACTGGCCGACCATTTGGTGGGATGCTTCGAGACATAAAGAGGCGCTACCAATACTACAAGAGTGATATGACGGATGCTCTAAACTCCCAGGTTCTCGCTGCTGTCATCTTCATCTACTTCGCCGCCCTGTCTCCTGCCATCACCTTTGGAGGACTGCTGGGTAATGCATGCTTATTTGTTTGCATCTTGATATTGCTGCTGCATGCGATAGATGCGATAATAACGCCATCCTTTTCGCTGCTACAGCTGATAAGGTGGACAACATGATGGGTGTCCCAGAGCTCCTCATCTCCACCAGCATTCAGGGTATCATCTTCTGCTTCGTAGCTGCTCAGCCTGTCCTGGTGATTGGTTTCTCTGGTCCTCTGCTGGTGTTTGAGGAGGCCTTCTTTGCAGTAAGTTATACCGCCGAATCCCTTCCGCATCTTTTTTTTGATAGTCTCTTCAGATCCATTTGAAACCCCTGAACTCATCCCATCTTTCCTTCATCCAGTTCTGCAAGTCTCAGGGCATTGAGTACATTGTGGGGAGAGTGTGGGTCGGAGTGTGGCTGGTCATCATCGTGGTGGTCATCGTGGCCTGTGAGGGCAGCTTCCTGGTGCGCTACATGTCCCGCTTCACCCAGGAAATCTTCTCCATCCTCATCTCCCTCATCTTCATCTATGAAACCTTTGCCAAGCTGGGGAGGGTAAATCCATCTCCATCCATTTCACACATTTGGTTTAAAGGTCCCACATTGTGCTCATTTTCAGATTCATGCTTTTATTTTGGATCCCTACTAGAAAATGTTTACATGCTTTAATGTTAAAACAAAAACATTACTTGAGCCCAGTCTGCTCTGATTGGTCAGCTATCACAAGCCTGAGCAGGCACCGCCCAACCATATATATGTATCAGCTCTGCTGCACAGTTTATGACATCACGGACTGTGTATGTTTCTCAATGGACTGAGCTTTTAGACATCAAAATCCCATTTTCTACTATATGGGACCTTTAATATCTGTTTCTCATGGCCAGATTATTTCTTTATCTCTCCTGATTTCTCTTTAGATATTTAAGTCCCACCCGCTGATCCTGAACTATGACCATCTCAACTCAAGTGTAGAAAATCCATGGCACCCAATAGTGGAAGAGACAGTATTGTTTGACAATGCTACTGGCAACAGGACCGTTAAAATCAACACAGTTAAGCCACCGTACCCCAACACTGCCCTGCTCTCCATGTGCCTCATGTTAGGCTGCTTCTTCATTGCTTACTTCCTGCGGCAGTTCAAGAACGGCACTTTTCTTCCCGGGAAGGTGAGTCGGCGGAGATCGTAGAGTCCAATTGCAGATTGTTTCAGTAAAGACCTCTTACCCTGCAATGAATGCACAAGTTGTTTTAGATTTTCTAAAACTGTTTACTTTTATTTTATCTCATTTTGTTTTTTTCTCTGATCTGTGCATTCCAGGTCAGACGTTTGATCGGGGACTTTGGCGTGCCTATTTCCATTTTCCTCATGATCCTTGTGGACTACAACATTGAGGATACCTACACTCAGGTTGGTTCATGAGTCTCAGCCTCCAAGTCCAGTTTTTATGTGCTGATTCTGTGCACATTTCAGCTGAGATTCAAAAGGATGGCTTTGCATTTTTGAAATTCTCCTTTATTATGTAGAAATTCCTATTTTGTCCAATTAACCACCCCAAAATCTGTTTCAATGTACAAATGGACACCTGAATATTGTTAAGCACAGAAATAATGTTGAACCTATCCATTAATCGATGTCTTTCGATTTTCAGAAACTAGTTGTTCCCAAAGGTCTCATGGTGTCCAACCCGGCCAAAAGAGGCTGGCTTATCAACCCCTTTGGAGAGCACCAGGCTTTCCCTGTGTGGCTCATGTTTGCATGCTGTGTCCCGGCTCTGCTTGTCTTCATTCTTATCTTTCTAGAGTCTCAGATCACAACGTGAGTCAACAGCAGCATCACTCACCTAAGTATCATTACACCTCGCGGCTTTAACTGTACCTGTTTCACATGTTGCATCTGTTAACAGTCTGATTGTGAGTAAACCTGAGAGGAAGATGGTCAAAGGCTCTGGTTTCCACTTTGACTTGCTGGTTTTAGTCGGCATGGGAGGGCTCAGCGCAATATTCGGCGTGCCGTGGCTGAGTGCTGCCACGGTGCGATCCGTCACCCACGCCAACGCCCTCACCGTCATGAGCAAAGGACCAAAACCTGTAATTGAGAAGGTGATGGAGCAGAGGGTCAGTGGCATCCTGGTGGCGCTGCTGGTCGGTAAGTATTTGAGAAATCTGCAGGTCTGACATTAAAGGTCACCTTCCTTTATCTGAATGTCTGCTTCTGTTTAGGTCTGTCAATCCTGATAGAGCCAGTCCTGAAGATGATTCCCATGGCGGCCTTGTTTGGGATCTTTCTCTACATGGGAGTTACATCACTCAGTGGTATCCAGCTGTGGGATCGTATGCTGCTTCTGCTCATCCCTAAGAAATACCACCCAGATGAACCCTACGCCACCAGAGTAAGAGTCCTAAGATACAACTGAAGGGTTTTATCTATAATTATATTGAATAATTGCAGTGCGCGTTAGGACTGTTGTCACTTTAAGTGGAAGAGCCCCATATACATTTATGCAGTAACTGAGGGTACTTGTACTTCATTTAAGTCTTTTCCCTTCATGCTACCTTGTATTTATAGTCCATTACATCTCAGAGGGATATATTGTTCCTTTTCACTCTTCTTCATTTAGTTAACAGCTTTACTTTCTACTTACTTTGGAAATTTGGACTTCAACATATAAAACATATGATGACCTCATAAAATGTAATCCATTCTTCTAAACTGAACAAATGTACTGTAGTATTCTACTGTAAAGTATTTTATCTGTGTTGGAGTATTTTCAGAGTGCGGTATACTTCCTCTACCACTGTTGAGAAGTACCTGAATCACATTAAGTCACATGCTGTATGTTGGCCACCATCAGAGCCTCTAAATCTCATCAGAAACCCCAAAGTATCCGCGTGTCCAGTCATTTTTATGTGACTAATATTTCTGCATGTGGATTGCAGGTGAAAACAGGAAGGATGCACTTGTTCACGGCCATCCAGATAGTGTGCCTCGCACTTTTGTGGATTATTAAGTCTAGTCCGATATCCCTCGCACTTCCCTTCGTACTCATCCTCACCATCCCTCTACGCATGTTTATGACTGGGCGTCTCTTCACCGAACTTGAAATGAAATGTGTAAGTATTCATGTCATATGATTTTGATTAAGTAATCCAGATGTGTGGGATGTGTGTGAGAGATGAACACTCATGTTTCTCGGTTTCAGCTGGATGCCGACGACGCCAAAGTGACATTTGAGGAGGAGCCAGGGCAGGATGTATACTTTGAATCCCAGATGCCATTGTAAATGTCGTCTGCGACAGCCACCAGCAGCATTGCATTTTATCAAAAAAAAAATCTATTTATTTTATATGAGGCTCAAATGAATGTTTCATCTACCTATGAGCACAAACATGTTTTGAGTATTTTTTCATGAGTAGCGCAGATACAAATTCTATCTTTATATTGAAATACCATCTTGATCAAACTCCTGAAGAGTTTTAACAGTCACTCAGGTAAACTCTTTGCCTCAAGTTGTTTTGTCTCCTGTGCTTTAAAAGCCGCTGAAGCTGGAAATTGTTGAGAAAAACATTAACGTGTTTTTACAGAATGGAAAGAAATAAGATAGACTCTTTAAACATGCCAGTACTCTGAAACAAATAGACTGAATGCTGAGAGGAAAATACTGTAGCACTAAAAAAGCCAAAATCTGTATGTTTGTCCATGCAACCACACGTTGAATGTAATGCTGTAACATGTGCCACTTGAGTTATTGTTGTATTCTCTTGTTTGATGCTGATGAAGTTAAAAATCAAAATCTCAGCTCAAATGATGTATAAATTATGACGCAGTGATGCAATAGATATTTAAGCAAGAATGATCAACCTGGTAACACAGCAGAGGAAAAGGAAAACACCACAATGCAGGAAGGAAAAACACTGACATTTTTTACTGTGTTTTACATTGCTGTCCTCTTGTTATCTCTCTATAAATAATAAACACTACCTCCCAAAATATCCATCAACTTAGCTTTATTGAGTGTGGTTAGGTTTTGATTAGGATGAAGGAAAGCAGATCTTATTTCTTATTTTTTGTCTGTCACTGATTGCCCGATTGATTGATTACTCCTCGTTGTACTGCTGGCACATTCGTGAACAACAAGAATGCGACACCCCGAAAAACACGTCTTAATCTTTACGTAGCATATCTATCTAATGAAAACTGGAATACAATAATGTCTAGACGATGAAGGAAAACGAAAATGAAGAGAATAGGGTTTGGCATATTAGCATCAAGAGTAAGTACCATGATTCAACACCCTCCGGCTCACAAGATGACCCCACCATTAAACCGTAACGCTGCTCTACGCGGAAGAAAATGAAGAAGCAGACGAAGAAGAAGTGTTACCTCATTGGCTGTATTCCGTCTATTTTGGATGACGCTTGCATTTTCTCGTTCATGATTGGTTGCTGTCTCATCAGCCACCCGCCCACTACACATGGTCGCCCTGGAGCGAGGTCGGTTCGCATGTTGTTGGCTAAAAACTCGGGTTTTGTGGCTCTTTTGTTCCGTTAATGAATATTATGGTCAAGACGAGAGTTGATAAATAAAGCGTTAGGTTAAATATCACGCGGTCTTTGTTTATGTGTTGCCAAATAAACTGTAAGTGAGCTAAATAAGCTAGCTAACTAGCTAATGTTGCGTTTCCGATATTCTCTCGCGAGTCCTGAAGTTCTGCCGACTTGCCGGCATCCAGCAGAGTTATCGCAAGACTTCTGCAGGAGACACGTTTTATCGGGAAAATGAGTGGAAATAAGGGTAGTGTTAGGGTTACAGAGCCTGAGGAATCTGGTGGGTACAATTTAATCAAAACCTAAATTCTTTGTATTCTTTGTTTTTGTTTTTTAAATTGGTGTCTGATATTTAAACGCCTTAAATCACAGGAATAACTGTAAAGGAAACTGTGATGTATTTTCATTGACTTATCATTGGCTGTCATTCCTGTCCTTACGCCCAATCTGTAAACCCAGATGAGGCCACAGACCTAGATGAGTCTACAGACCTAGATGAGTCTACAGAGTGGACCAAGGAAAACCTCCAGAAGCTTCTCGCTGCAATGAAAACAAGCTACCCAGAGGAATACAGACACATTGCGTACACCACTGGACTGAAAGCTGTGGACTGGAAAAAGGTGGCTTTCCCCCCTTTTTCTCCTGAAGCATGCCAAAACAAGTGGAGAAAGATTTTGCATAAGGTGATCAGCAACTTTAAACTCTAAAACTTTCATCTGTCAAAAAACAATTTCACCTTTTTAATCATATGGCATGATATACTATATGCACCATTGTGCATCACTTTGAATTTGATACCAGAACGCTGTTTATAACCATTCTGGTGCCTTAATTTCAGATTTGACAGTCGAAGCTGAAGTCAGTTTTGACACAGTGTGCTTTCGTCACAAAACACATGCAAATCAAGTGTCATTGCATGTTTGTATTAGTTAGAGATCAACCAATATAATTTTGTTTTTTTCCAAGGCTGATTATGTGTAAAAAAGGAGACCGATGCATTTGCAGTAAAATAGCAAATATCTGCCCTGATGTCAAATTTTTGAACAGCTGGTCATGGAATATAACTTAATGCACTTTGAGGTACTTTTCCTGGGCATTTTTAGTTTCTGTTACCTTGTACTGAAACTACACTACATTCATTTGACAACTTCCATTACTGAGCTTAGCTGAACTTTTTTTTTTTTTTATATATATATATATTGAAAAGATTGGCAGATTTTTCAAATCGAAAGGTTTCTTCCATGATAAAGAAACACAAGAAACTGCAATTTTACCATGTCAAAATATTCCTTAATTCCTAGTTTAGTGAAATCTCCTTGTTGTTCTGGCTCAGATGCGCAAGTTGCGGACCCTCGCAGAGCTCATCGATGAAGCTGAAGAAGACATTGCTAATCCTGCCATGAACAAGGAGGTAAGCACAGCACAAAAAAGCTTCACGTTCAATGTCCAATCTGCAGATTGCAGAACCTGCAGATTTGAGAGGGGCTAGTGACAGTCGTCTCATTTTGTTGTGCCCAAGGTATCAAACTTCAAATGATGAATTACTGGCTTTTTCCAGGCTCGATATGCAGAGAAATGCCGTCTTGCAAGTGAAGAACACAAAAGAAAGATGAAGGTGTTCAGGTAGTAAATTCATGAATGGGTCATTCCATAACAATTTACCCAGGATCCCACAGTTCATGTGGCGGATTTTGTTGAAAAAAATTCAAGCTATAATTCTCTCTTTCAGAAAACAAGATCCTGCACTAGTCCAACAGAAGAAGAGCACCCCCCAGAAGAGGAAGAGAGTCTCTGCAGTCACCCCGAATGTAAGTCACATCAGCCTGTCCTGGTCATGAACTGTTTATTATTTTTAAGATAAGCACCAATTAATATGATTGTAAAGTGATTTAATGTAGTTCATATAAGAGTAAATATTTAAAGGGTGCATTTAACTACTGGCAAGGTTTCAAAATATTAATTATCTTTAAATTGTTGTGTGACCTCTGTAAAGCAGGGCAAACAGCCTAAAGATGCAGTAGACCTGCCCCCCAAACCTCCTTGGTAAGCCTCACACACACACACACACACACACGTTTGTTAGTCAGCTGTTTGCATCTGTTTGACTGCTTGTATCACATGTATTTTTTTTGGATTAATGTTTTACTGTGAAAGTTAATCTAAGATGATGAAGAATAATTGTCTCTGCCACCAGTTCAGACGGTGATAAATGCAAAGTGCATTCTCATTGCAAAATCAGTAGGTGGTGATGCTTTGAAAACTTGGATTTAGCTTCAGATACATGAACTAAAGCCCACTCAAAACCTCTGAAGGTTCTACCACCAGTGTTGCTCAGATACCATTGAAAATGCTGGACTGGATCTCTCCAAGACCATGCAATTTATATAGCCCTAAAAATGTTCCCAGCAGCAAGGGAGCATTCCTGCTCCTCATACACAAATATGGTCCTGTGAGCATGAGATGAGATGAGCATGTGCTTGAACCTCCACGCTCCCAACTGCTCAACACTTGGTCGCTTGGCACCTTGACCTTTCAGACTTTGGAGGCGGGGACAGTAGCCGATGTCTCCTTCTTCTTCACATCTCTCATTAGACTCATAATAACAATAATGGCTAAGTATATGTTGTAGGTAAATAATGACTGCAATTTTGGCAGCTTGTGATGCGCCCCCACCCTCGGTGTAGAAGCTTGAATATATTGTGGTAATTCCTCCAAAAATGGTATTCGGAACAACCTCATAATGCGCTAAACCAGTCCAGCAGTTAAGTCACTGACAGCTGAGTGTGTGTCTCTGTCTTTCATCAGCAATGGCTATAGCATATTTTGCCAAGAGCAATTGCCATCGATGGCGGGCATCTCAAGCAGTACTTACATGAGTGTGTGGGCTGAACGGTGGAAAGGATTGACTAAGAGAGAAAGGGACGCATACAGCTTAAAGCACACTAAGGTAATGGCACACACAGATTGTTTATAAAGAAAGTGCTACAAAATAACATCTGAAATCAAGATCATCTTGTAGGGTAACAGCAAAAATAATATGAATCCAAATTAACACCGATAATTCATTGCAGTTGCAGAGGAAGTACATGAATGCGCTTTATGAATCTGTAAAGGTGAGTTTGTTATAAGACTGTAGATGCAGCATTGAGCTGATGCTGACAGACTTTGTATGATGGTGTTTATGTTCCTCAGTCTTTCAGTAAGGAGGAGAAACAGAGAATTCTAAATGAACATGGCATCAAAGCCGCTAAGGTGAGAAAGTAACACAACTGGGGATCTTTTTATTTAATTTGAGTCAAACTATTCCAGCTATCAGTTCTTTGTTTCTGTCTCTGCTTCACTGTGTCTAATATTAACAGCAGCTCATTGATCTCCTCTTTGAAAAAAATATTTTTTTTATTATTATGCAGGTCGATAGACAAAGTCATCTTAGAAAGAGACTTCCAGGAGAGCCCAAGATGCCATCTCGGTGAGCAAGTCATCACATGACATTTGTGCCTTTACTGAATCCAGGATTATTTTGGACATGATTAATCATAAAAAAACAAATGCAAAATTAACTGGTAATGATAATAATTGTTAGTTGCAGGCTTAAAAAACTTGCAACACATTAAACAGTTGACTATCTTAAGACAAACTACTGACTGAACTTTTTCTTTACTCGCAGATCTGGTAATGTAATTTTCTGCCAAGATCAGATGGAACTTATGAGGGAGAAGTTCCCCAATGCGAGGGAGCGCTTCAGAAAGGTCAACCAAATGTGGAAGGAGCTCTCAGATGAGGAGAAGTTACGCTACAAAGAGAAAGTAGATAAAAAACTTGAAAAATACTCGAAGAAGCTCCAAAAGTGGGTGAAGGTATAAAGCACAATCCTCTTCTACCCATTTTTTTTAAAACTCTACACCACTGTAACTTAAAACTGAAAGGTCTTTAAAATCTGACACATTTTACATTCTTCAGACATTGACGCCAGAGGAGCAGGACAGCTACTGGGAACGTAACCCCAGTGTAAGCATTTGCAAAACTTTCAAGTTCCCCTTTGTTTCTTTCCTTTAAACTTATATTCTCATGTTGTTTTTCTTACATTTGGAATATATTTATTTTTGCAGAAACGTCGATATCTGAATCCCAAAAGCCTCAAGAGGAAAAGTTTAGTCAGAGAAGTCGTGTACAGACCATCAGTAAGTTTTCATACAGCAAGCATACAATACATAAAATACAGTCATCTTACACACACATGTATGATGTGATGAGGACAGTAGTTGGCTGAAATGATTTATGACTACTTTTGTCATTTACTAGATTAATGCTAAGTGATATGTAGTCCATTGAACAAAGTCAGTAAAGTCGTGTTGTGGGGTAACTGTATAATTTATGTCCAAAAGAAATACTAGGAATAAATCATAGCAACATACTAAATAAAGTAAATAAATACTTATGTTCATTATGCATTGATTGAAAAAAGAAAATACTGTACATGCTGCGCACATTTAACCCTGCTGGTTTAAAAAGTTGTATTTTCAGTCCTACATGTATTATTATTATTATGGCACACAGGATTCAGAAGATGAAGAAATTGAGGTCAGCGACCGTGAAGAACCAACGAACAACTTGGAAGAGGTTTGAATACTAAAACAATTTTCTTTTCAGTTCTGCAACTATGTACCTACCAGTTTTAAATATCAGCTGTTGGTCCACAGGAGGAAGAGGAGGAGGAGGAAGAAGACAACAAAGATGATGTCATCATGTTTGACATCTATTAGATGTTAATGAGACGGACAGTAGAACAACACACATACACACACACACATCAAGTTCAGAGCTGGATTCTGGATTTGAGACGATGGACAGTCACTTCAGTCTTTAACCTAGTGTAAGACTTTTTATTTTTTGAAATTTCTGAATAAAAAATGTTAAATTCCTGTGATAAGACCTTTGTTATGTTTGAATGCTGTGTTTTCATTCAAATTATGACTGCAAAGCTGGGTCTATTTTATAATGTGCCACTGGAATAATGTTTGTAATGCACATACACAAGTGTGGTGCTGGTAGGAGCCCCTAAACAGATTAATATGACCTTAAATTTACCAACTGCTTTTTAAAAATGGTTTTAATTGATCTTTTTTTATTGTCTCCAACCATTGTATATTTTATTGGTAAATCCCAGAAAAGAATGGATCTTTATAATAAAGTTATTTAAAGATGTGATTGCTTTTGTGTTTTCTTGTGCACAAGGAACAACGGTATGGAAGCCCATTTCTGCCAGGTAAAGAAAATCTGAAAAGATTTGCATAGTCATACTCATCACATCAGTCAGAAATCATGGGGGGGAGTTGTGACTGAGTTTTAAGTGCTATATAATAGGCAACTGGACTTGTTTCAGTTACTTGAAGATGTTTCACCTCTCATCCAAGAGGCTTCTTGAGTTTAGACAACTGGAATGGAGTTGCAGGGTTTAAACTGTGTGGGAGTGTCCTTACAGAGTCCAGTTGGCCACGATATAACACTAAGAATAAGCATGACCAGGATGACAATGGTAATTGTGAGATGAACAATAATAATTATGATAGAAAGTTGGAATTATGTGATAAAAAGTCTATTTATAGGATCAGTTTTTAAAAAGCTGAAATGGGTCAAATGTTTTAAATTGATCAGATCTTGTTATAATGAGTTTTGTCATTTAAACTTAGATCTTATTATAACGTTAAATTTAACCATTTCCACTTTTTACTTCATTATCCTGCCTGTGAGATCATATTTTGTCACCAACCTTAGTTTTTTCTTCTCGCTTTTCTTTTTGTCTGAATCGGGCCTCTATACTAACCAGACCAAGTTCTCCTTAAACAAATACTGTGGTTTAAAACGACCACTTCAAAAACCAAACAAAAGGCCAGTTTAACCCCTGATTACACGGGGGGTTAACGCGCAGTCACATGCTGTCCCGGGTTAAACCAGCCCTGCTGGAGCTGACTAAGAGAAGAAGCCCCGGCGCTGCTGCGAAGGAAGCGCTCGGTGGAAACCCGTGCGTCGATCGATTGCTCCTGTCTGATCTCTGTGATGTAAAGATGGATGCCTGCCGAAATAGGTAAATAAAAACAATTAGCGATTTGCTTGGCCGTGATTGCGGCGTTTCTCGCGGATTGGCCGTATATCTGGCCACGGGGGTGTTTGTTGTCGTCTTCGGGGTCTGTACGAGGGGTTGAGAGGCGAACAGCCGCAGTGCAGCAGCGGTGTCGGGTCCGCGGACGAGCCTCGCTGTACTCAAATGTAATAATTCAGCCCATTCAGTCACCTACAAATGCGTTAACGTTGTTCGTATTGACTCAACCTAGCCTCTACCTTTGACATGTTTAGCTCTTAGCTTTAGCCGTAGCTAACCTGGAGGTCTGGTGAGGAGGATACCGCCTCTCTTGTAACCCTCCTGGCATGTTCAGTTCCTCCAAGCCTATTCATAGCCACGCTCTTTGTTTTCTTCACCAAAGCTTTTGGCTAAGCTACTCTCATTAGACAGCAAAGCTCGGGGCGCCAGGCTGCTGTTTTTAAAAAGCGAGCTAACGCCATGTTCTTGTGTTTTTTTGTGTGTTATTGGCAGGTTATAAACGTGGGAAGCGTCTCCCCCCCACCGGCAGTGTTCAACGTGCAGTTGTGAGTAGCTGCATCACATTCAGAGAGGCGTCAAGTGTCCGCCGCATATTTACATTCATTTGGATAAACGGGACCGTGGTGCCGCTGTTTGGCTAACTGTGTGCTCTCCCTCCTGCTGCAGCCCTGTTGTTTTGGCCGATGCTTGCTGCGCTACAGCATGACCACAGCAGTGTCGGCTCATCTGGTAGTTCTGGCAAATGAAAATGGAGGAGGTTTCAATGTCCAGCCTGGACAACAGCAAGCTGGAGGTAACATCAGAGCAAGGCAACAGTACAAATGGCTTTGGGGGAGTGCATATTGTATCTGCAGACAAGAGGGCTGACTTGTCTGCTTGTTCCCCCCCACCCCCACCCCTGCCAGGGCCTAGCTCAGGACATCCTGTCTGACCTGGTGGAGGATGCATGCCTGGGTCTTTGCTTCGAGGTCCACCGGGCCGTCAAGCAGGGCTATTTTTTCCTGGATGACACGGACCAAGAAAGCATGAGGGACTTTGGTGAGCGCTGGATCTTTTCTGTCTCTCTAGTGAAACAAAGCAGCCAACACTTTGTTACCCCAGGGTAGTGTCAGATCAAATCATCTGTCCGTTCAATGACACTAGATAATAGAGAAGGGCACATCCAGTCAATAAAATCTCTGTAAACCGAGACGCCCTAACTGTTGCCCCCTGTCATTCTCCAGAAATTGTGGACCAGCCGGGTTTGGATGTGTTTGGCCAGGTGTACAACCAGTGGAAAAACAAGGAGTGTGTGTGTCCCAACTGCAGCCGAAGCATTGCTGCGTCACGCTTTGCCCCTCACCTGGAGAAATGCCTGGGGATGGGACGCAACAGCAGCCGCATAGCCAACCGCAGGTATGAGAGGAAAACAGCTCACCCCACAAATCTCCTGAAGCAGTTTAAGCTCAAAGCATATTTGCTTCGCTATATTGGATCTGGACTCTTTCTTTGTCCTGTTAGATCATAAAAATGCATCACAGGACTAAGATTATAGTGCAGTGCTCGTTCTGGGGAGGTGTAATCACACTCTCTAGCTTTTTTGTTTACTGAAGACGAGGTGATCCCCTCTCACATTTTTCACAAAATAAATGTTGCAAAACGTGAGAGCAATCTTAGAAAAATAGTCTGAGGTCAGAATGCAATTGTTTTATAATCCAACTGTTGTTTGCAGTGAGTAATGCTGAGTCATCGTGCATGTGTGTCATGCCTTATTCTTCCCTCTTATACAGAATAGTCACCGGTAACAACACCAACAACAAATCGGAGAGTGACCAAGAGGATAACGACGATGTCAATGATAATGACTGGTCTTACGGTGCAGAAAAGAAAGGTGATGTAGTGATGCTACTTTATTCTTTTTTACCTCTTTGTAGTGACACTGAATATTCGTCGTAATCAAATTAATTACGATTAATGTAATCTGAAATTGTATGTCTCTCTTTTACAGCCAAGAAAAGGAAATCTGATAAGGTAATTTTATGTTTTCATTTCACAAACCCCAACGATTATTATAACAGTCTCGGGGCGCATTAAACATTTTCATTATCCCCCATCACTTATTATTCAGTTTTTTTGTGTGTCTGATTTGTGCACTTAACTCATAATATGCTTTCTTTTACCACCTCAGAATCCAAACTCGCCCAGAAGATCCAAATCATTCAAGCATAAGAACAGTAAGTGGAAATGAGTGCTTAAAGCTCCAGTGTGAAGGATCAACCTCGTAGTGAGGATGTAGATGGTGACCAACTGAATACCCCTAAACTAGTCTGACTTGTCGGATATAAACTGTTATTATACACCAGCCATTCTCCTCCATTCTGCTAACTGCATGTTAGTGTTTTCAAAAACCTCTTTGCTCCCGGAAAACAGCAACCTACACGCTGAAAATGTAAAGTTAAGCTAACCTGGTTGCTAACGGTATGAACAAGCTAGCAGTTGTTGCTTTTTTTTTTACTTTTGCTGGGATTCAGTCATTTTAATTCCAGGCCTCACCTCCACCACACCTTCAAATACTCGACCAAAACAATTTTCCCCCTGACACTATTTTTGCAGGGGCACTGTCACAGCATCCTGGGCTTTGCGCCGCCCAAGATGATTGTGATTGGTTCAAAGACATACAAGCAAGCCAGAGCATTTCTGTGCAACCTGATCTTTCTGTCGAGACGGGTCAGGCTGTGCAAGACTACCCAACCTCTCACCCTACCCAACAGTTGCCACAAAAAAAGAGAAAAACTACTGTAAACACTTGATGGTGCAACATGGCGGACTCTGTGAAAGAGGACCCGCTCTCTGTGAGTATTATGTAACATGTATGCCAATAGAGAACCAAAGAATTCTACACATTGCACCTTTAAACGTCTTGATGTCTTCTCTTCATTTTGTACTCTGTGTACGTTAAATACTTGTCACTGTTCAGTTTTAGTCTAAGTCTTAGTTTTAAGTCTTGGAACATCTCAAAATATTCCAGATTTTTTTTTATCCTTTTCATGCTTGTATTAATGTTATGTATGAGGCATGTAAACACTAAATACACAGTAAATGCTACAGCATTTAAAATATACAGTAAAATACTGAGTCTGAAATATGTATTTTTCCCCATGTGTCATAAAACAAAAGGTGGCCAGTCTGCATTGGCTTACAAGACACTGCAAATGTTGAAAAAAAAAAGTGAAAAGTTAATGAGAGTGAAAAGTTAATGTCATTCATCCGCATACATGACAAACACAGTTGAACCAAATGTGAACACAATCTCACTGCTTAGACATTACAGCTTAAGCACATCACTGATCACTGAGTGTGCCTGTATCCCATTAGACATAAAACGTCCTCCTACGATGTTGGTAGGCAGGATGTTATTATGTTATTAACTTTTTTATGACACATACTTACAATTCAGTTAATAAAGTTCCAAAAATGAAAACTGAGTCATAACCTACTCACCCCCGTGCGGATGGAAAGTATTTTTCATTGCCAACCAAAAATTTCTGGAGCTTCACAACAAAACAGTGTTGCAGTATTCTCCTAAATGCCTGAAGCAGAAAAGGGACTTAAAACGCTAAGTGACAACTGAAAAGAAAAGAAAATATCACTCCATACAGCTCGACGGGCATAATCCTGGTCTCTTAAAGACCTGAATATCCATCTGCTCTCTTATGCCATACATTGTTTAGAGAAACGAAGAAACAAATGAAATACTCTGGCAAGGTAAATCTCTGACATCCAGCGTCCTCTTTATCCCCACAGACATGATGGGTCCCAGACGTCGCATGGACAACCAGGAAAGCCCGCGCATGCTGATGAAAGACGAGGCATTCCCTCAATAACACACTCGGCCACAAACACACATTCTCCTCCATCCTGTGTGCACGCACGCACAGATAGGCCCACACACACACGGGAAGACCAATAACACTTCACCCCCTGGTTGTTTATGTTGTGAAATCGATGGACATCGATGTTATAGGTGACATTTATGGCGTTTTGCTGCTCCGCAGAAGCAGTCCAGACCTCCCACTGTATACTTGACAGTTTTTCTTTTTTTTTCTTTCACAAAATCATCGTACCAACACTCATTTTATTTTCCTTTTTTGTGTGATTAATTTTGTTTCAGAAGGGTTTTTTTTTTTTTTTTTTTGCTGGAGTCCAAAATAATGAATATCACCGTATACGATTTCACTGCACAGAGTTAGATTCTGGCTGAGCAGAGGCAGCTGTGTGAGGAGTGACAGTGTGCACGTACAGTATGTTGTTTCTTTAAAATCCAGAAATGATTAGCCATTAGGTGTACTTATATTTCCTCGCCTTTTGAAATCTCGTTCTTTGAAAAAAAAAAACAATAATGTCAAAGACAATCATTACTAATGGTTTGTCTTTTTATTTTCACATTCACTGTCAGGCTCAGTTCTTCAGTTGAATTACAATAAGTGTGTGTGTGTGTGTGTGTGTGTGTGTGTGTGTGTGTGTGTGTGTGTGTGTGTGTGTGTGTGTGTGTGTGTGTGTGTGTGTGTGTGTGTGTGTGAGAGAGAGATAGAGAGAGAGAGAGAAGTTTGTCATTCACCTGTGGAAACTTGTTTTAAAAATGTTCAGTCAATTGTACAAGCAGGTATTTGCTGCAGAAAGCAGGTTTGTTTTGTTTCATTTTTGGTGGATATATCGGCTTGTTTTCTAGCATTCAAAAATGTCTTTGTATCATGTGTTTACATTGTAAAAGGGTTACATATATCCTTGGTGTGAAGTGATAGTGTAAATATTCCAATAGTTGAATTGCTGCTATCATGGCTCAGTTTGTTTCATCTGTCTAGCATAATAAATGATTTGTTACCTGTCGCTGTGCCTCATCTTCACCTGGAACCTCTTTAGGGTTTTTGATTGGAGAGCAAGAAACAACTCTCGAGTAGCTACAAGGAAAAACCAAATGACCAACAGGGGAGGCTGTTGATCAAATGAGGAGGGGTGGAGATGATTCAGTTATGAATATTCTGATAATGAGAAAGATATTTCCTTGCAAATGTTTTTTTTCTTATCAGTAATGTGCTGCTGTGGATCTTATTCTCAGGAAATTGAGAGAAGCAAACACAACATAGTTCTTATCAAAGCGTCCTGCCTGGAGTCCTCAGAGATGACACTTAATGCTGCCTTCATTTGCTGCTCCTATACTCCGACATCTGAGCGCTGACAGGGCTGCATGTTTCAGTGAGCAGGGCTGGTTGAATAGACTTGAAAATATAACCTTTTAATCAAGGCTTCCTTAATGCATCCTATTGGGAGATAAGGCATGTAGAAAATAAAACAAATGTGATGATAAATCATAACTTAAAAGCATTAAGAATTCGAGACAACAAAAACCCTGTCTTGGACATATGTGTAGTTTTATTCAGTGATTCTCAACCATTTTGAGCTGTGACTGCCTAGAAAAAACAAGTGTGTGTGTGTGTGTGTGTGTGTGTGTGTGTGTAAGCCCATTTACACAAAAAAATATATGAAAACAGCTAAAAATAGTTAAAAACTGTCAAAATACTGTTTCATAACTCTAATGTTTTGTCTCATGTGACTTTACAGCTCACAATTATGGCTTTAAACTCTTAATTAGGACTTCTGATCACATAATTCTGACTTTTTACCACATAATTTTTTCATCAAGCTTAGTTTCCATCTTATTTTTATTTATTTTTTCTTTAACTGTAGAAATTGACAACCATGAAGCTGAGCATGTGCACTCACTAAGTACGGTTGAAGTACTTTTACTTTGATATTTAAATGGCATGCTTCATACTCTACTACATTTAGTTGACAGCTGTAACTACAATTGTTTTTTTTTCACAGATTAAGATTTCACATGAAAAACATTGATGATCTTACCAAATACAATGCATCGTTAAAGATAAAAGCAAGTGGTTCCCAGTATATATTAGTTAATACAGGGAGGATGCACTTTGAATTATACTACTGTACTTTAACTCATGCTGGATTTTGAATGCTGAAGTTTTTCTTGTAAGGGAGTGTTAACACAAATGTATTTGTATTTTTTACTTAAATAAAGGACAGGAAAACCTGTATGATGGGGCAGCAGGGTTGTAGGTGGATCACAGGTGCCACTGGTCAACGGATGTCTGAGGTTAGCCGACTTCTATACATTCAACTGGTGTCGTGTTGGTAATTGCAGGCAGTTTGGATGTAGTGATACATATGGCAAAAGGAGGGAAATGAGCTCGAATGTCAAGTCTTAGGAGCAGGGTTTAGTGAAATGCATAAGCTAAAAACGGAATTTCAGGAATTTTAATGTATTAAATGTGTAAAATTAACCGTTCATGTGCGACGAATAATGTTACCTAAAAAAATTCCGACACCCGCGAAGGCAACATCTTGCATTGTGCGTGTAGGCAGTTAGAAGAAGACTCGGTGCCGCTTCAGGACTCTCTCGGGTCTGTCGTAAGTCGGGCGTTATCATGTTTTTTCATTAACGTCACAGTTAATTAGCTTGTAATTAGCGATGCTGTGACTCGATAACGAGAGGAGGGGCTGACAAACATCAGCCACCGGCCGCTGCCCGAAACAAACCCGAGCAGTTGCAGGCAGAGGCAAACCCCGGAACTTGAGCCGATAGGAAACGAGCTAACACTAGCTAGCTTTTTGTTGACAGTGTGGCTGCTGTCAAACCTGAGCCCACCTCACTCCAACTAACTGCCGCCCGCCAGTTAGCTGCCTCAACACTTGTGCCAGTGACGTTCATTCAGCAGCTTTGACTAGACTTGTGTTTGGACCGAACTCCGGTTGAAGCTCCTGTCACTTTTTTGTTGTTGTTAAAAAACAACTTGTGGATCTTGAAGATGGCATCAAGGGGAGGCTTCACGGGTCCGCCGATGAATCCGAATGTGCACCACATGAGTGTCGGGCATTCTCCGGGCATGAGGATCCCAGGCATGCCTCAGCCTCAGGGGGGATACCCCCGCAGCATGAGCAGCGCTCCCCAGTACCCACAGGTTGGTATTCTGCTCCTTATTATCTCCATTAAACATGGAAACCTGTCACTGAGTGAAAGGTGAGGTCAGCGCTATCTAACAGAAGTTAACCTTACTGTGCCTTCTTCAACTTTATGTTAAACTTTAGCGGCTATTAGGATCACCTCAAAAGTTGTGTTTAAAAGTGGCCGTATTCAGTGGAAGACAGTCACATGACGGATATAAAAGTAAAAATAAGCTATTTTCTCCTTAATGCATTAAGGTGTTGGCAGTACTTCCGCGTTTGAAAAAAGGTAGGAAATTAATTAATCGAGTGTGCCATTTTTTAAGAATACCGTTTTATTGCGATTAATCACTATGAAGGCTAACTTTTATAAATATGTTGCTGTTTGATTAGATTTAACGACGCTCATAGAATAATGTTTAGAGCATGTGTGAAAGAGAGATCACGTGGCTGCCCTCACCGCCCTGTCAGTTACCCTGAAAACAAAAGTAAGTTTATCATCACCGCCATCTGTCAGAGCTCAGCCTGCATATGGGATCCCAGTTTTGCCTCCATCTGCAGCTTCATGCTGTCTCATTACAGTTGTCTCATGTTTGTCACGTACATATTACCCCCGAGCAAAGTAACCAGCAGTGCAAAGCAGAAAGATGTTGGTGAATCAAGTCCATTCGCATTATTTCAGAGTATAACAGTTCTGCAAAACAAGATAAAGATTCTCATTATAAGTTTTTTTTTTTTTTTTTTTTAGTTTTTACGAAATTACATTTTAAGTCCTCTTTACTAAGTTATGAACATGCTGCACATGTAAGCACCATTTATTTTCACTGCCTGAGGTAATGTTCCTCCTGCTGACTGTGACCAGTATTATAATTTATGGCACACTCAGTAAGTATGTCTCTTATAACCATCTCAGGAAATATTACAGTTTCATGTTATTTCACAATAAGCATTACTGGTTTTGTCAAGACCAGGATGTAATGCAAATGTAAGTTGCTGGTTTTTTGGGTTGTGCAAAAGCCTTTTCAGAATTTCACTATATATTTTCTGTAATGGCATGAATACAATAGAGTGCAGTCCCTTCGATAAACAAGCATACACGCATGAATACTGCTCTTTAAACAAACCACAGATGAAATAAACATAAAACACTTCAAGTAAAGTGTGAACAGATCAAAGATATACAGTTACCATTTGAGCAAATCATGTAAAATCACCATCCACGCAAGTTTGTCCTTGGAGACACTATTCAATCCATTAATCATTGCAGAAATAGTTAACAAAATCTGTTTCTGTCTTCCTTCGTACTATCCCTCTGTTATCTTTTTGGCTTTTAATCTTGATATCATAATCACATTGCATTGGGAGGATAAATCTTTGATAAATGTTTTTTAAAAAACACAGTTTGATCTAAAGGGAAATCATAGTCACTACTAGAAAGGAAGAGGTCCACATGTCTGAAGAGTGTCTTTTCACTTCATTCTCATGAACCTTCTTTTCTCCAGCGCTCGGGGATGCCACCCAGCAGAGTGGGGGGCCCCATGGGGTCAATGGGGGGTCAGCTGCCGGGTCCCTCTTACGGTGGTGGGAACATGTCCATGCGGCCAGGCATGGGGCCTCCAGGCATGGACGCCTCAAGGAAGCGGTTCCTTCATCAGCATCAACAGCAGCAGCAAGAGGCGCTGGGAGGCCTCAGGCGAGGGTAAACTGTGGAGAAGTGAGAGTGTTTGTGTGAGAGGAATAATGCAAAGGGCTGATTGACCAAGACAGCCTGGGGCCAAATCAGGGAATAGCACCACCAGAGATACTGACTTGACTGTCATACAAGTAGAGCTGACAATTGTTTTTATTGTTCGATCTCTGTAGGGCTTCATTGTTTCATTTCATTATGAATTACAAAACTACAAACTGATTAGTCATTAAGTCAAAGAGTTGGAAAAATGCTCATCACAGTCTTGGGAGGTTCTTCATTTGTCCAGCTAACAGTCCAAAACCCAAAGAATCTTCCTCTACTATCATAGATACCATACAAAGACAGAAAGAAAGAAGAAATGCAGCATGTCTTTACATTTAAGAACCTGGAACCAGCAAATGTGTGAAATTTTTGCTTTCAGAATTACTTAAACGATTATCCGATGAACAAAATAGTATTTGCATTTGACAGCAGTCCAAAACCAAAACACCAATACATTCTGTTATAATTTCCAACAGAGAAAAGCAGGAAAAAAATAACAAGAGAAGTTTAAAAATGTGCTGCATTTTATTAGGTTACATAATTAATCCGATATTAGAATTGTTTTCCATTTGTGTGCACACATTTCTTGCAACATTTGCTTCTTTTTTAAACATTTTTAGACACGAAACAACTTTTTTTTTTTTTTCTTTTCACTTTTGATGACATAAACAAATAACCGTTGTGAACGCATGGCCGGTTCATTTCTTTATAGTACTGTTATTTTCTTGATTTTTATGATTTAATGGTTCCAGAAAATGAGAATCACGGAAAAGGGTGTTGTGTATAAAAGGAACATCTCATCATGAGAGTGGGTGTTGTTTCCCTCTTAATCACAACACAGGTTTATTCACATGAGGTACTTCAAGGTATTCCTGAATCAGGACAAAAAAGGGTAAAGTCATTTTTTTTGAACGTTTGCTCACTAAAAAGATGCTAAAAGAATATAATTATATCCAGCCTTAAACGTCATTGTAGTCTCATTATGAATTTCGTGGTAATTTCCCCTGTTTTATCTCTTAACAGAATAACAACACCACTTTTCTCTCTGGATGTGTTTTCTCCCAGCAATCTGTTTACTGTGTTTTTAAAAGCGCAGCTCAGATCACACAGACAGGAGGGTCGGAGTATCTCATGACCGACCTCTGCTTACAAAGCGGCACACACGAGCTGGTATTTTTGACTTCAAACTGCTCGGTGATGCCACGCTCATAAATGTGGCGAGCCGTGATGTGAGGCAGCATGTTCAGCCTCTTCCACAATGACGCTCTTGTCTTTTAAGGTTTATCTCATAACAACATTCTCAGTATGGAGGATTAGTGAGGCACAGGGCTTGAAGCAACTTCCTAGATTACCATGAAGGAGCTCAGAGTTAAATTTAGTCGTAATGAGGGGGGACTGTGTAATTTAATTAAAGAAACAAAACAGTTCTTATGAAGTCTGCGACAGTGATAAGTGGGAGCCTGAGGTGCTCGTTCGGGGGAGTACGGCTCAAGAACTTGTTATCGCACTGAATTTTTGCAAATGATTTATAGTAAAACGAGTTGAATGGGTCTTTCTTTGAATCTTGCATTTGTCAGTTTGCAGTCAGTTCTGTCTAAAAGGCCAAATACTTGACATGATGAAATAATATTGTACTTGGTACAGAATGTTCACGTTTGATTAATTAGCCAATAGATTGTTTATATTTGAGAGAATTTTATGTTTAAAGTAGGAATTTCATGTGTGTGTTTCTTGCTTTTGGCAAATGAACACGCAGTACTTTGGAAAACATCTCGTATATATCATCTTTTCTGTGTGATTTAGGGCAAAAAGACGCAAGATGGCTGACAAGGTTCTCCCACAGAGGGTAAGTAAGTTTTGCATCACTGTTAAGATGGACCCAGTTTGCTTACAAGTTGGCTGTATTCCTTTAACGTTCATGTCCTGCTGTTGGCTCTTAGATCCGGGACCTGGTCCCAGAGTCCCAGGCCTACATGGATCTCTTGGCCTTTGAGAGGAAGCTGGATCAGACCATCGCACGAAAGCGTATGGAGATCCAAGAAGCCATCAAGAAGCCCATTATGGTAAATTTACATGATTTCAACTAACGAAAGGATGTTTCAAGACTCAGACTGACTCATCACGAGTTTAATATTATAATCCTTAAGATTTCAGTCCGGGTTAATTTGGCCACACCCGTGGTTACTGGAGGTAACAACAAAGGGCCGTATTATACAGTGGCAAACACACTTTGAGCTGCTCCCTTTTTTTCAGAATTCAGACAACAGACAAACTAGCATATTCGTTTACAGTGGGGCAAAACAAACTCACATTGTTTTAATAAAGAAGTCAGTCAGAAATAATTGCAACCGCAGTCTGATTTCCAGTAGTTTTCCACTATCCCCTACAGTTGTTTTCTGAGGAGCTGTAAGTGTGCAGAATGTCACAACTCTTCATCTAACAGCCAACCGTGGCTGTTTATGTTTTTAGACACATTTTTGACAGAGTCATGGTTAGCACCGACCTCTTTGTTAAAAATATTGAGTTTTTCTCTAACGTTTTCACAACAAAAGCCATGCCATGTTTTAAAGAAGTAGGAAATGTTCAGTTTGCAGTAGCAACAGGAATTGAGAAGGTTTTCTCATTGATGCCTGGTCAACTTTCTGTGTGGTAAAAAGTCGGCCCACGCAGGTTTTTTACATCAATGTAGGTGTTTTATTATCTTTGGGTAAAAACACAGTGTATAAACGGAGCAGAGGCCCCACTGTTTAACCGCTCTGTAATTTGGAACTGGTTCTCAATTCCCATCCCTATCTGTCATTGTGTGAAAAGAGAGAATATTTGTACAGTATTCATTTTCACTTAGGTACTTTCAGTCATAGAAAAAAAATCTGCCAAGCCTGCCGCTGTGGTGCTAATGTTATTATAAAAAAAGGATATTTAACCTCAGAGTTGGAAATGGACATGCTCCTGGGTTTGGAAGCAGTCATCCATAGACTGTTGGGGCAGCTGGAGCTCAGGGAGCTGGAGTGGGTCGTCCAGTAATTAGAGAGTCGCTGGTTAGAGTTCCCAGCCCCCCCATCTGCACATAAAATATGAAACTTTTCATAGAGAGAATTGAAATGGTATTAAAAGTGGTGTGCAATTTCATCAATATCTTCAGGATTGTATCTTTAAATAGTCTTCCATGACTTGAGTGTTCTTCAGTTCTTTATATATCTACTTGTTCATCTCTCCGACACAGCAAAAACGCAAGCTCAGGATCTACATTTCCAACACGTACACCCCCAGCAAGCCTGAGGGCGAGGAGGCGGAGAAGGTGTCCTCGTGGGAACTCCGAGTCGAGGGCAAACTTCTGGAGGAAGTGAGTGAACAAACGCTCGAGTTAACGTTTGAGTCTCCACACCCCAGTGTGGTCCGACTCCAGTATTTCAGTCTCTGTTATTGTGTTTCTGAAAACTTCCAGTCACTCAGCTCTGGTTGGCCTGTGTCCTTGGCTCAGACCACGCAACCAGATGTGTGTTTACAGCTCTCCTCACTCCACCCCGCAACTCCACAAACACACACACACACACACACACACACTTATACATGCTCATGTTCTCTTTTGAAATGAGGAATTGAAACCACTGGCCGTTACATACCATGAGCTGACATGCCTCCCCTCCCTCCATCAATTCAGCTCCAATCGTTGTGTCATCCAGGGCCACATGAAGGAGGATTTTTTTATAATTTTTTTACTCACCCCCCTCCTGGCTCATTGGTTTAGGCATGCGTAGGAGTGTTGCATGGAGTAACAGAAAAAGAAAAAGGGATGCAAGGGAAGGAGTGAAGGGGGTCATGTTGTGCAAACAGACTTTGTCAGGCCTGGGGAGAGGGCGGGGGTGAGACAGCTTTTTCTAGTTGTCTACAATTTTGTGCTCTCACCACCCCCGATGTGGTCAGAGCTAAACAATGCAGCTGCACAGACTGACACAGCACAATAAGAAGACATAGATGGATAGAAATGTTCTCACTTTCCCTCTTTTTGTATTCCCAGCCTGGCAAGCAAAAGAAGAAATTCTCATCTTTCTTCAAAAGCCTGGTGATCGAGCTCGATAAGGAGCTCTATGGACCCGACAACCACTTAGTCGAGGTATGACATCATTTTAAAGGCATCTGATGCAATATTGTAGACGCACGGAACCCGAAAAGTTCTGAGGCTGCTGTTGGTCCACCAGCCTGAGAACATTTTTCTCAGCCCTGGTCAGACAGGGAAGTTCAGCTGGAATCATTCAAACTTTTGGAACCAATCCTGGGGGAGGCTGGAAGATATCCCACCGTGTTTCATCCAACCCACTGTGACTTATGTTTGAAATCATCCCACAGAGAGGGTTAAACCGGCCTTATATAAACATCAGTTAGATTGACATTTTTATCCAACATAGAAAAGGTTTTTGCATTGGTCAAGAGTCCAATTAACATACCTGGGTGTCTCGCACACAGAAACCAACTGGTGAAGGCAAGTAGTTTAAGTGATAGATACCTAACGATTAAGCCATCCACCAATTTAATATTAAAGTGTGTTTACATGTCTTTTTACCATGTTATCTAATAAAGTGCCTCCAGTGATCCAGTGAGTTTTAAGTGGTGAGATGCATTGTAGGTAATGTAGGCACCAGGTTTTAAAAAGAGGAAGAATGTGTGCAGTAAAAAAGGTGATATCTCTGGTTCTACTCAATGAATTTTAGTCATTAAATTGTCAATAATGATTCCAGCAGTGTCATACGACTGCAGTGTTCTACCAGTGGACTGCTTTCAAAACCTGGCGCCCACATTACCCACAATGTAACTAAGCCACTGAGTGACATCATTAGACACAGCTTCCTCTGGAGCCACAAAAGGCTTTATACTTCTTTTTCACGTATGCAGTTGTACTCCCCAAGACCTGCGAACACACAAGTACACTTTCATAAAACTGCCACAGAACTACGGCTGTTCATAACCACTAATATCCCTGATGTTTAAAAGAAGTTTAATCTTAGACTAGTCGACTAATCTAAAAGTAACAAGCAGAAAACAGTCTGAATATTGCGTAATTTAAACTATGTACTGTATATTGTGTGCAATATAAGAGCCAATTGAAACTGTTAAACTGTTTTTTCCATAATCTTATTTTAAATGCAGCTGAAATGCACTGTGATTATTGTACAACTTCCTAAACAAGAAGGGCACTCAACAGTCCCCTTTATTTCAACTAGTCAACTAATCATACACAACCAGTTTCGTGTTAGAGCATTTATTTGAACTGTTTTATCTTATTAAACTCTTTAAATGAGAAAAATCTGAACTATTTACTTGATGTTTGCTTTCAGTGGCACAGAATGCCCACCACTCAGGAGACCGACGGTTTCCAGGTCAAAAGGCCCGGCGACGTGAATGTGAAATGCACCCTTCTGCTAATGCTCGATCACCAGGTGCCACCCATTTGCTTGGTCGCCATTTTGCAAACAGCTGCATGACTTCTCTACCTTTTCAATCACGAGTCTCTTTGATCCAATACTTTGTTTTTCTTCAGCCTCCTCAGTACAAACTGGACCCTCGCTTGGCTCGTCTGCTGGGCGTGCACACACAGACACGGGCCAGCATCATGCAAGCTCTTTGGCTTTACATCAAGAACAACAAGTTGCAGGATAGTCACGAGAAGGAGTACATCAACTGCAACCGATACTTCAGACAGGTAACGGATGATTTAAGGCCACGCCAAGCAGCTGAATGCAAGCCCACCACTTTAATGTATTTCAAAGTGTTGCTCTGAAAGAAGAAACGGCTTATGAATCACTGAGTATTAAATCAGATGTGCAGTTTTGAGCAGTTTGAAAAGTAACTCATACACAGAGAAGACAGAAATACCACTATTTTTAAAGGAATTAAAATGATTTGTAATGTAAGGGAATACTTTATTTATTTCAGAATTACAACTATGCATATAACTACCTTTTGTTTCTCTAAATTATGCAGTTGTACCATCAAATTAATCCTTTGTAGCATTACATTTTTTTTACAAGATATGCAGTGCCTGTATAGGACCTCATTTGTGTGTGGGGAGAGATGTTTCGCAGGTGAAACTTCTGTTTTCTAACTAAATGCTCCTCAGATCTTTGGCTGTCCTCGCATGAGATTCTCCGAGATTCCCATGAAACTGGCGGGCCTGCTGCAGCACCCTGACCCCATCATTATCAATCACATGATTAGGTAGGGGAGTGTGGGATCCTTATTCCTCTCTTTCTGTTTGTATATGTGTTAAGTGTCTGTTCCTCGAATATTTTGAAAGAATTTAGTTTTTGCTCACAGTCTTTCCTTTTTAACGGCAGTGCATTTATACTGTATGAGCAAACAAATGCTGAATTTTTTTTTTCATCTCAAAGATTTGGGTCATCTCTTCCTCCCTGATTTACAATGAAACTTTAATCTGTTGCTGTCTTTACATCTCCTATGAGCAGTGTGGACCCCACCGATCAGAAGAAGACAGCATGCTATGACATCGATGTGGAGGTGGATGACCCACTGAAGAGCCAAATGAACAGCTTCCTGTCCTCCACGACCAACCAACAGGAGATTGCTGCGCTGGAGATGAAGGTACGGCGCGTCGGCCAATCAGATGCCTGTACCTCTTTTCATGTATTGGTAACAAAAAGTGAAAAACTCTATTGTTTGTGTTCACTGCAGATTCATGAGACGATTGAGTACATCAACCAGCTGAAGACTGAAAGAGACTTTATGTTGAGCTTCAGTAATAATCCACAGGACTTCATCCAGGACTGGCTTAAGTCTCAAAGCAGAGATCTGAAGGTAAATCTGTGATTTACCTCTAACTTCCCGCACAAACTATGCGTTTACTTTCTTCTCCTATACTTGACAACCCCATCAAGTAAGCTGTTCTCTTCACCAGATTTGAAGATTTTTATTCCAAAAAGCTTTTGGAGCATTATTTCAGGGGAAGAGTCATTGTCCAGCATATTTGTCCTAAATTTGATTAAAAACATGCTCTGAAATACACTGGTAATTTGTGGCCAGGTCACCTTGGCAAATTAACAGCCAGCAAAGACCATAATTGCTTTCGCTCATATTATTAAAACAGAGCTTCGAAGCAAAGTCAACAATGAGCTAATTTTGCGGCATTGTTTGCTTCAATAGACAGACTTCAGTGCCAGGACAAACTAATTAGATCCATAATGCATCAACCCTGTCAGTACTGCCAAAGTAAATCAGCAGTGTATGAGTCAGGTAATTAAGGCATTTGGGAATGAAAAGGTTTTCTGTATTCATGAAAATGTGGTTCCTCGTGCTCAGTGATACATTTCTTTTTCCACCAGCTGATGACAGATGTGACAGGAAACCCCGAGGAGGAGAGGAGGGCCGAGTTCTACCAGGAGCCCTGGGTACCAGAGGCAGTGGGCAGATATGTTTACTCCAAGGTGAAGAGCTTAATGCTTCCGTTAAGGTTTTAGTAGATTGTTTTGAAGTGTTAACATGCAACTGACTTCCTGTTTTTACTTGTTTCAGGTGCAGCAGAGAAGACAAGAGCTGGAGCAAGTGTTGGGCATCCGACTCACCTAAAACATTCCACAGCCAACTTAAGCTAACGTTGCAGCTTAAATGTTCAAAAAAAAGCCATCGACACCGACATTGTATGATGAACCAGCTTCTAAGCGTGATGCATATCTTTTTTCTGTCTCATAGATTATAATTCAAAAGAAATCTACAAAGTATATGGGACCAAAGTGATGATTAATGTGTCTAATAATATGTTTGCCTTGTCATTTTGAGCCTGTTCAAGTAATCCTTGCCTTGTTTTTGCAATATTTTTTTTTTGTTTATGGTACAATATGCTTAAAAGATTTTAAGCATTGGTGCTGTCGAGGTGTTCTTCACCGTCATGTTTACCTTTGCAGTTGAAAGCCATAATCTTATGCAACAGTACCTGATGTCTGGTAAAATCTCAATAAAACAAGAACCAGGAGGCATGGTGTAAGTAATTTCATGCCAACATATATATACATATCTAAACATTTTACACCAGAAAACATATATTTTTTATTTCAAAATACAGTGAGAAAGTATGGGTTATATTCAACAAAATGTTTGAATTCTTGAGATGTCTTAACCAATGGAAGTTTTTTTTATGCCAAGAATGATTTTACAAGTTCTTGTGTTGTTTGTTTCTATATTGGTGGATTTGTCATTTGAAATGAAACCTTTCTGTACTACATAAGAATACAAGATTGCCAGGAAAGCTATACTATGGGAAAATAATTAGCCTCTTTTTTGTACAAGGACAAGAGTCCATGGTGTCCAGCAGCAATGCAGCAGGTTTTTTTTTGTACTTCTTGAATGTTTACATGCTGTTTTCATTTTTTTCTAATGGGGCTTTTTCATCGTTTTAATGCCAGGAAAAGGAACTGTGCTGGGCTCTTTGAAGGGTCCGTACCTGGTATTATTGAAATAGGAATGCAGTTGTCTTGTTTCATCTAAACAAATGCATCAAATAGTTGTGTACAGTTTCTAGTTTTATTGAAATGCTGTTTTGTTAGGGGGTTTTGCGTGAGATGATCTGAATTTCTTCTAAACATTCCGTGTTAACAGGTGTCGCTGTGCCAAAACTTGTTTTGTGATGAAGGCACTTAGAATTTGAGAAACGTTCTGTGTACAAATGTTTTTTGTAAAGCCTTTTTGTAAAATGTTTGCATGTTGTGTATCAATCAAATGCCTTTATCTTTTTTTTTATACATTTGGAGGATTTTTTCTAAACAATAAATATACTTCAGCCTATGATGTTTGTTGTTTTTATTAACAACATGGAATCCATTCCAAAAAAGGAAGATATCTTATTCAAAGCAAACATTTTGCCAGTAGTTGTATGATAATAGTTAACTGTTCTTTGTAAATTGTAAAAGGTCTTTTTTTGGCATTCTGTCGTGTACAGCTGCAGCTGTATGATCAGTTGCAGTCGTGGCGTCAGTGTGCATGTTAGGGCTGGTGGGAGATCTCCTGGTGAGGCTGGTCTTACCTGTCTCCTAACCGCTCAGATGTGAGGCCTAAACAAATATATCCTGCACTCCTCAAAAACCTGAGCTGCAGCTTATGAGGCGATAATGGTGCAATGCAAGAAGGAGACCAAAGGTTAATGCTTCTTCAATCTGTTGGCATTAATTTGTCGGCATAAAGTGAGCTTTAAAAAGAAAAGGCATTAAAAGCATTACAAGGACTTATGATAATTGTATGATAAGTTTCAGGAGCCAACAAACAGGTTTAACGGTCGGGAGTGAAAAATAATGTGTACTTGTTAAACACGGACTGTAGGGGGCGATGTGCGCATGCATTCTTTATAACAAAACCCCAGAAGAAGACGTTTTCCGGAAGTGCGCCTCTCCTCAAGCGGAAGCAGAAAATTCCAACATGGAGGTGGACGGAATTGATCATGTAGGTGTATATCTTTCCTCTAGTTTTGTTGGTTTTATTGTTGTATTAACAAAGGAACGTTACTAGTACGCTTTGAGTTGACGGACTTCTTAATAACAGTGAGATTTAATTATTGCGCGACTGTGGTGTAAATAATGAAATGTCTCTTCATTCAAAACAATAACTGTGAAGTATGCTGCCGGTTTGCTGTCTCATTGTAGCTAACCAAGCTAAGCTAAGTCTCACTGTCAATTGTACGTCTAGCTAGCTTGAGCTAGCCGCTCTGAATGACTGGCAGCTTTACATTGGCAACAACCGTCTCTATTTATAAGTTTAGAATATATACCGAGTGAAAATACAACTTTAAATAACTAATAGTGAGGATGACCAAGTGTGACCTAATTTATCTCGGTATTGGTTATCGTTAGCTAACGCTAGCTTACATTAATGTTAGATAGCAGATAAACTAGCTAAATAGCTTTCAGACAACTGTTATTTTGAATCGTTTAACAAACTGGTTATGGACGACAGTATCTTGCTGACTTAAAATACCTTTAGTGTGTCCAACCAGGCTCAATGAGTTGCTTGTCACCTTTCACAGATACTAATTACATTTATGTGGTTAATCCAAATTGGCAATAACATGTTGAAATTACTTACCCTCGTAATTACTTATTATTAGGCGACCAACGAAAAATAAATCAAATTAATCTACAATAGTTAAGTAATGGCTAAAATTGTCATTTATAAAGCAAAACTCCAAAGCCTTTATGATTTTAGCCTGTCAAATGTGGGAGGTGCTGTTTTTTTGTTTTGTTTTTCACCATTGCAAATTGGATATCTGTCTTGCTTTTCTGGGGGGGGCGACAAGCATGAATTTTGATCTATGGGATGGTCTGATGGTCATTTTTTCTTTGACAGATGGAGATGGGGGACAGTAAAGGTGGCTCAGGTCTCCGGCAGTACTACTTGTCAAAGATTGAAGAGTTACAGGTAAGAAATGAATGTGTTTACTTGTGTAATATAGCTCAAGTAGGCACGTGTATCAGATTGCACAACATCCCCTTGGCTGTCAGTCCTGAACCGCTGTTTTCTCAACAGTTGACGGTGAACGATAAGAGCCAGAATCTCAGACGTCTGCAGGCACAGAGGAATGAGCTCAACGCCAAAGGTGCACTTTAATTACTGCAACATCAGAGTAAAGTCTCATTCTGTAATACAAACTTTTTTCATGGGAGAAAATAATACAAATTGCACTTTTTGTCTTTCAGTGCGCCTCCTTCGTGAGGAGCTGCAGTTACTACAGGAGCAGGGGTCCTACGTAGGAGAGGTGGTTCGGGTCATGGACAAGAAGAAAGTGCTGGTTAAGGTACGCCCTGTACTTTGTCGCTCACTTTATTTAGATTACTAGTCCACAGTTTATAGTAACATCTCCCTCTGTCATTATCAGGTGCATCCAGAAGGAAAATTTGTCGTGGATGTGGACAAGAACATTGACATCAACGATGTAAGTATAGTAGATGTTTCCAGTTCTTATCTTTACAATAACACAACAAAACACTTGCCAAACAAACATTATGCCTTTAATTTGTAACTGCTGTAGCTCAAGACTGAACAGGAAATCAAATTAGGCATTTTTTTGCCCCTTTGTACAGTTAATCATTTAGGCAAATTGAACCTGAAGTGCTGATCATCCCTGAATCATTTCTCACCCAGGTGACTCCAAATTGCCGCGTGGCTCTGCGTAATGACAGCTACACCCTGCACAAGATCCTGCCCAACAAGGTGGACCCTCTGGTGTCCCTCATGATGGTGGAGAAGGTGCCGGACTCCACCTACGAAATGATCGGCGGCCTGGATAAGCAGATCAAGGAGATCAAGGAAGTGATCGAGCTGCCTGTCAAGCACCCAGAGCTGTTTGAGGCTCTAGGCATTGCCCAGCCCAAGGTGGGTGATTGACAAGAGGGCTGATAGTGAGCTGTGAATGTGTTGGTACTTGGTACTGGCTCTTTAAGGACAGGGTCTTCTTCCTAACCACAGGGCATTTTCATCAATTAGTCCGTGGATCTTCTCAGTTCATCGTTTGATTCGTACAAATATTGTGAAAAGGTGTTCACCAATATCCTAGAGCCTGAGTTGATTGCTTCAGATGTCTGAACTGAAAAACGGTCCAGTTTTGATGATATCAAACAGACAAAGGCAGCAATTCAACACATTTGGAAAAAATGCACCCAGATAAGTTCTAGAATTGTTGCCTTAGAAGTGACTGAAATGATTAATAGATTGTTCAAATGTTGCTCAATGTTTGTCGGTTAACTGTTGCAGCTCTAGTCATGTTATCTCCATCTGTCAGTGTATTGGCGGCTCTGATTATGTGTCATTCATTCTGATTCATGCTTTGAATGTGCACAGGGTGTGCTGCTGTACGGTCCCCCGGGTACAGGGAAAACCCTGCTGGCCAGAGCTGTGGCCCACCACACTGACTGCACCTTCATCAGGGTGTCGGGCTCTGAGCTGGTCCAGAAGTTCATCGGAGAGGGTGAGCTCTTCCATCTCTCCTGAAGAGTGTTGTCTAATTAATATCCATTCTTGATGAAATGTTTCTAAATGGCTTGTATATCTCCCCTTTTGTTGCACCAGGTGCCCGTATGGTGCGCGAGCTCTTTGTCATGGCTAGGGAACACGCTCCCTCCATCATCTTCATGGACGAGATCGACTCCATTGGCTCATCCCGCCTGGAGGGTGGCTCGGGTGGTGACAGCGAGGTGCAGAGGACGATGCTGGAGCTGCTCAATCAGCTGGACGGCTTTGAGGCAACCAAGAACATCAAGGTATCATACAACCCATGAAATGAACCCATTTGTGTTGTTTGATCACATTCCAAGGTTCTTGGAATGTGCTTAAATTTTATCTTAAACCTGTACAAATGCTGTAATTTAACCCCCTGTGGATCACATATAAGAAGTATATGGACATAATTAACACAATTTTTACTTTGTTTATTCTGCAGTGTTTTATAAAAGTTTAACTTATCTAATTTTAAAAAGATATTTTATGTCACTACAACAGTTGTATTGTCATTCCAGCTTTAGATGCTTCACAGCGGAAGTTAAATCGCATAAGGCCTAATATGAGCTGCCAACTACATCAGTGCGTTATAAACCATTAATTAATTGTTACTGATTTTAAATAGGGGATTTAAAATAGGGTTTCTTTATCTGTTGACCTGCTCAGGGTATACCCAGTATAAAAGCAAAAGTCTTCTGATGTAAGTATCAGTCTTCTTGTTTTCAGTAGACTAAAGTTCACTTTCTCTTTCAGGTCATCATGGCCACCAACCGTATTGACATCCTTGACTCGGCTCTTCTCAGGCCAGGCAGAATCGACAGGAAGATCGAGTTTCCCCCTCCCAATGAAGAGGTAGGCACTGAGACTTTTAAAACAAATGTATACCTTCTTACGGTTTACATTCTTATTGTATCTGAGCGTATCTGAACTCTGTACCACCAGGCCCGTCTTGACATCCTGAAGATCCACTCCAGGAAGATGAACCTTACACGTGGCATTAATCTGAGGAAGATCGCAGAGCTGATGCCTGGAGCCTCTGGTGCTGAGGTTAAGGTGAGCATTATAAGCTTAACTGTGGCAGTCAGGTGGTGAATGAAAGCAGCACACAGCTGGACTTTATTTAATGTTCTTGTGTATTTTTAGGGTGTCTGCACAGAGGCAGGGATGTACGCTCTGAGAGAAAGGAGAGTTCATGTCACCCAGGAGGACTTTGAGATGGCTGTGGCAAAGGTTTGTGTAACAACATAATTAAGTTCTTGTCCTGAGTAGATTGAAGGCAAACTCACCTCATATTTAAATGTTGAGTGTATTAAGACTGTTGTGTTCTCTTCACCAGGTGATGCAGAAAGACAGCGAGAAGAACATGTCGATCAAGAAGCTGTGGAAGTAAAAGGCCTAGTATGTTCTTGCGCACAATGCAGACACATGTATATTTTCCTTCTTTTTGTTGATGGTTTTGGTTTATAATTGTTACATAACTCATTCTAAAGTAAATTGTTTCCCCAAATAACACTGGATGGCTGGTGAATTTTATTTTTGCACACAGCAGCACCAACACATAAATTCAACACGCTTGTCTTGTTTAATTCAGACGTTGAAGTCAGGTAACATGAGTACAGTCTCCAGCAGGAGCGGATGTAGTCTTTTCATTTCACAATGATGTTGTAAATGCTGGATATGGCACTTCACATTGTAGCTGCTATTACAGTAGACGTCTCACATGACTGATCATACAGAGTGCAGATCTTTGACTATGGATCTTTATCCTACATGCATGTACGACATGCCTGTCAGCTGTTACACTGCCATTGTACAGGTGAGATATACAGTCATTTTATACTGAAGAATCTTAAACAGAAAGGCTTGTTCGATGCTCAGACTGATGGGGGGGGAAAGCAGCTTACAGGTACATCCCAAGTATCATAAATTACATCCATGTTTTTCACTGCATTCCAGATAATTGAAAATAGGACAAATCCATACATCCCAACATCATGAGGATGCAGTTGTCTGAAGACAAGGGGCAAATGAACAGAATATTTAGGTCCTGGGTACAAAAGTGGCATAAAATAACATGCACAATGGCATCGTCTACCATTTTCACTCCTGTTTATATATGCAACGAGGCTGCACTGCTGATGGCCAAAGAGACATCACTCTGTAGTTTTTGTTAATCTACGGCGTTTCCTTTAAACAAGGAAATTCTGACTTCAGTCACTGACTGGAGCACAGCATTCGTCCCCACTGAGAGAGAATGGAGAGACGCCAGGAGCTACTTTATTATTCTTCTATTTTGTGCATCCTCTCCTGTCTGTGACCTGGAAATCAGTCTCAGCATCTAGAGGAGAGAGGCTTCCTGGAGGAGCTATGAACGAGGAACATTATGGAACTATGCAGGACTCTACAGACGTTCCTTTGTATTCACAAGTTGTAGTCTCATTTAAGATGATGTAAAAGAGGATCAAACTTTCTTGCCTTCACTGTCTGCCACATTCCTCAATGATAACACACCTTGATATCACTCATGTCGGCACATTGTGAATTGAATTACATGTAAATATTTAAGTTGTAATGCTCTGTAATGCTCACACAGCGTTAAGACTACAACAAAACAATGGACAGACGACACAGCTGTGCCACCCAACGTATTTTGAATGATGTGGCCTTAAAATACGGCTGAGAAACACTGATGTTTTATTTTGTTAAATGCCTGTTGCCTTAACTCTCCTTATGTCTCTTCCTCGCATCGTAGCTGGGAGAGAAGCTGAGGAAAGGAATTAAGCATATACAAACTAAGATCCCTCCTAGCTCCTTGGAGCAGAAATACAGGGGACGGCAGACCAGAACAACTTCTGGTTCAAGTGAGGAAATATCAAATAAGAGACTTGGGATGTACCCTCCAGTCTTTGCAGATGTTTTATAATACTGACTTGCCAACTATCACAAGCCTGCGTTTGTGGAATGGTTAGTATGGCAGTAAACACTGGATCATTCCAACATTCAGGAGGCATCTCACAGTTCGTCTGTCCTCCGCACACGCAAACACAAGTGATTGACAGGTCCAACGTGAACCAGTCGAGCTCCGTCAACAGGTTAGCTCCTCAGCCAGGACACAGGCACCCACTGAGGCTCCACCTGGACTCTCTCCAGTACGGCCTGGAGCTCAGCTAAGGCACTGGCCGGGTCCTCCTTCACCAAGACGTAGTCCACCCAATGGCCGTAGCACTCGTCCATCCGCTCGGCTGACTGTTTTATCTCCTGTAGGTCGTCCTCCTGGTCAGCAGGAACACAAGACGATAACAAAACACTTCAATCATTGATCTTATTCAAGTATCTTCTAATGAATGTAATCTGTGTAAAGGCTGAAGGACCCATGATGAAGTGGTTTCCTTTGGGCAGTGTTTCTTTGAACTCACCGTGACCCCTGCACTGAGCGAGGAAGAGGAGCCGAGTAGTTTCCTTTGACTATCATAGATGCGAGGCCTCACAAAGATGACATATGGTTTGAACTCAGCGGTACGTAGAGTCTTCAGGACCTGAACGCAGGAAAACAAAACACATTCCTTTAACCAGGCAGCTGGAACAGTTTACTGTATATTGTACTTTAGATCTGAAGGTTTTACAACATTTTGATTGTTGTTCATTCTTCTGATTGCACTGTCGATCAATGACGATACTCTCTGCATAACACACACTTAACAAAAGCTGAGTCTTTTTGTTCTTCAACAGCACATTCTCTCAATCTAACAGAAGGACCAAAACTGGGAGCAAAAATCAAGAGATATTAAGCCACTACTTTGTTAATGCTACTGTCTTTAGATCACTGGTTAAATATTTAGAGAAAACAATACTTTTTTTCCTAAAGATAAAAGACACGTTATTGCTAACAAGACAATTTATCGCAACCAAAATTGCCTTTTATTTTATCGTGATGTCTTAACGATTCTCTATTTACCTCCAAAAAACACCATTAAGTAACAGCAAACACAGCCGTTCTTAGGTTATATAGCCTTCAGTTCACAGTGAACTAAATTCGCTGCAAAGCAGACTAAATTGAGACTTAGTCACACTTTAAATGTGACAAGTAGAATTTTAACAACTGTAATTTAACTGTCAGATTAGTTTAATCTACGACTGGTTGGGGACAGGTGGAATGAGCTGCACTAATCCCAGTGAGACAAGATTAAACACAGGTGACAATTTAGATGGATAGAAAAAGAAAATCAATGTAAAGATCCTCATCCTTTATATCAAATATTTAACACCTGCCTGTCTTAGTCCTCACGCTGCAGTGAAAGTGTTGATCAATGCCAGGTAATGTGATGTAATCAACTTGGTTTGTTTCAGTTCAGATACTAACCTCTGGCTGCAAATCCACCAGACAAGCCTTTTTCTGATCCAGAATTCTGTGAATCGACTCCAAACTGGTGCCATACAGGTTCTCTTTGTACTCCCCATATTCAATAAATCTGCAGGAAACACGGCATCAGCATGAATCAGAACTGAAGGCCAGACTCAGCAGGCAGAAACAGTTTTTTCATGGACTGGTTAGTTTTAAGATTTTGGACGAAGTTCACAATCAGTCATTTATTTTTATTCAGATTTCTCTTCTGGACATGTATGCAGATTAGTACATATTTAATTAGATGGACTCATTTGCACATCTAAGCACAAAAAGATCACAAATGAAGTTCTGTGGCAAATATGTATCTAAACGAGTGAAGCAGTGGGTGAACAGAGGGTTTAATAAATCCATTTCTTGTTGACAGTCTGCATTCTGAAATATAAATAATAAATAAAAGTAAACCGTGTGTTGCACATAATTGCTTGGTTTTTAAGATTTACTGAGACGTATTTAGTGTCCAATACTCACTTGCCATTCTGGATGTCTGCCTCGAAAGTAGCTTTAGTGATGAAGTGGTACTCAACTCCTTCTCTCTCGTGACACTTTCTGGCTCGAGTGGTGTCTGACACAAGCCGGCAGGAGGACGAGGAGAGGGTGGAGAGGAAAGATAATTACAGACAGCTTTTTATAACAAGGTTAGAAAACACATGCACAACTAACGGATGAGTTGCGATGATTTAACACCCGTGCTTGTGATGAGCCTGTCTGAAAGCAGAAGAGTGCGTTTTCTCCTTGAGATATGAAGCTGTTGCTATCTGACTGGTAAATTCATGTGTCTGTGAGTTAACATTTATTAATTATGATCTATTATGACAATCAGATTACATGCAGCTTCCTCTGGAGCCACAAAAGGGTTCATACTCCTTTAATCCCCCCCACATATGCTGCAGTACTCTCAAAGTCCCCTAAACACACTTTAATGAGTAAAATTGGTGGAGTTAACCTTTAATTTAAATCCCAGCTGACAGGCATCAGAGATTCTAGAGGGCTCAGGTAAAAGCCTTGGCCATCATTAACCACTGACTGAAAGAATCTGCATCCCTAATGGAAAGACTTTAAAAAACAAAGACTTACGAGGCACAGCCAAACCGTAGCGTCGAGGATTTTCAGCAATCACCTTCTGTTTGAGCTCAGTGATCCGAGCCCCCAGAGACCCTGTAGATAGACAGTTACACAAGATGACACAACATATTTTGAAAAACAAAAAACAAAAAAACAACTAATTCTACCATTCAAGTTCTTCAAATGTTTTCCTGATCACTACCGCTTTTTCTACACTCACAAACATACCCCGGCTCCCTCAGTGTCATCAGACCCCACAGTGAGCGTACCTATCAGCACTATAAGTCGAGGCCTTTCACCAGGACGGGGACGATACTGTGTCACTTCCTCATAAATCAGGAACTCCGGGTGATTGGCGTCAGGGGTTTGAGGCTCTCCGGGCGAGCTCTGGCGATCTTTTCTGAGACGGAAACTTCGGCGCAGGCCAGCTGTGGTGGAAGACATGCCAGCGTCAGATGTGCAGACATAAACTTACACTTTGACATCTTCACATTTAGTTGCAAGCTTAATAAAAGAGCAAACTGACAAGTCCATCAATTGCACATTTCTCCCTGATCAAATTAAAAACCTCTCCAATACATCACACGACACAGACGACACCGTTAGAAGTAAGTAAGAGTACCTGAGTAAAAATCCCATGAGAAGGCATGGCCACAGAAGGCAGGGGCTGCCCTCTTGGGAGAAACTGCAGCTCATATTAGACCATTTATTCAGCCAGCTTTAATCTCATCAACACAACACAAGCCGCGAAGCCATGCATGCCGTGTCTACCTCCTCACCCAATCACAAGCCAAGCACCTTGAGCATGTAGCGTGACGAGAGGCCGTTTGTGAAGCACAGCGAGAAAAAAAATTAAGCTGCCACAAAAAGACACCGTGAGAAGCTCGGTGGCTGCGGCGCACTGCACAACAAAGCACTGAGCTCGGATACACCCACAGCAGACACACACCGACACATCTACACCGAAAAACACAGGAGAACATCAGTGGCTGTTAAAGCAGAAGTTCAGCTATTTTTAACCTTCAGATTTTTCACATCTTTGTCCATCAAACTGATCAAATTAAATCATGATCAGGACGACTGCTTCACTCAGGGCCACTTCCTGAATACCCCACAGGGAGAGGAGTCCAAATCAGGTCACTGTTCATGCCTACGTATGTAGGATTCCACTGGGTACTGGAATCTACACAACGCGCTGTGTTTACCTACATCATATCTGTTGGCCTTGGTTGCCCAGGAGACTGGGACAGTCTATCTTTAGGTTGATTCAAGATCATCGTCTTTACTTTGCATGCTGACAAAAATAATCGAGAACATGATGAAGCAACTGAGGACACTATGCTGACGTTTACCAAGTGATTTATACAATATATGCTCTTCAGCTTCCTTTAGCCTGTAGTGTGCTAACAGTTCTGACCATTTGTGCTAATGATGCCGCAAAAGGAAAGGTAGAGGGGTCTTCAGGGAGCATCCTCTGATTAGGGTACGTATTACGGAAGCCCCATGAGGGGATTGTGGGGGAAAAAAATTCGGGTTATCTATTTTTCTAAAGTAGGTGGGGCCCTGCAAAGAAAAGCAGATGGATCCATAATCATATAGAAGTGCATTTCACCCTCTTGTGGCCAAAACGAGTATTACAACAACAATAGTTTCACCCATCAAAACTTACATTCCCATCTGCTTTTCAGATAAAAAGTAAAACAAGAGCCTGGCAAAACCTCTTTGTTTCACAAATGAAAAACTGATAAATGAAGAAATTTTAAACCCTTTCTAAGGGACGACTTAGAAAATGGATAACCATTTTTTTCCCCTCGCGTCTGCGTAACACTGAAACATTTGGGATAAGTACACAAGTCAACAAAATATAATCTTTATTGCCCTCAGCATGCTGTAAAGATCGATAACATCACAAAGATATCCCATAAGATATGTATTAGCCTGTGTCTGTGTAGATTTAGAGTCGATCTGTGTGATGGAGTCAGATGTGGGAAAATAACATCCTGTTCAAAACGGCTGTGATAATGCTTTCAGGCACAATAAACCCACAGAAGCACAGTCACATTAAGTCGATAAGAGCAGCCAGAAGCAGCTAAGTGAGCCGCGAAGACATCGGTAGATCAGGTCAGGTGCGTGGGAGCAAACAAATCTCCTCAGTGAATGGCTTCTGGTGGGTTTTTTTTAGCGTGCCATGTGAGGAGCTACACCTGGCACTGAACAACACATTTTAGCCTGCACCTGTCCCAACCATTCAATCAAAGCCAAAGCAGGGCTCAGCTGCGACACCTCAGGAATAAAAAGTAAAGGATGTGTTGGCGCACAGATTGAGCAGAGACGTGATGTTGCAGCGGTCGGCATAAACCTGTTGATCCAGCTTCCTCACCTATGTCCTTTCCATTCAGAGCACCCTCACTGTCACTGTCTTCTGTAGGACGACATGCGGGAAGAAGAAGAAAGGGTAAGAGGAGGGAGGAGAGGTTCATGTTCAGGTTAAATGCAGGAACATTACTAGGATTTTGAGGCAGCTGTGAAGGTAAATTAAAAAGGCTGAATTGTGGAGGACAACCATAGTTTGAGGGGTTTGGTTTCTAATTCGAGATGGCGTGCAGACAGAATTTCACTTGGAAATTCCGACCATGATAAAATGGAGTGAATGCAGGGATGACTTCTCAAAACATGGGGGTTTGTTTCACGTACCTCTCTCAGCACGATCATCTGAGGTAAGCAAAGCAAGGAATAACACAAATATCACCAAAGAGAGTGACAGAATATTTAAACCACTGAACTGTAATATTACCACTGTCCTGCTCTGAGTACACTATAAAACTTTTGTCATATGTTAAATTGTATCTATGCTTAGAAATCCTTCAGCTTTTCTCATCTATCTTCATGACATGTCCTTTGTCTATTTACTGTAAAAAAGTCTAGACAAATGTCTTTTACATTCATGTAAACAAAAATTACCCCCAACACCTCCACAAACACACACTGCAGCATTTCTGCGCCATCTTTTTTAAAGCTTTGTGAAAATAATGGGAGTTCAGCTGTCGTGCACACAGAGCGGGTACAAGAAAAGACCGGACTCAACACCACCTGTTTTTTTTTTTCAAACCACTTTGTTTCATTCTACTTTTAAATTGGATTAGGAAACGAAACGATGGATTATGTATTTTTCTCTGGGAGATTAACCTCGAATCCCCTGTTCTCTGTTCATAATCTCTCTTTCTGCATCTCCTTGGCTGGATGAGATTTAGCCAATACACGCTGTGTCCGTAGAACCTGATCACAGAGGGGAGGCAGACTTACATGTCGGAGGTTTAAGGGATGTCGGGGTAGGGAAGGAACCCATTTTCATCCGGTATCTCAGGCGTCTGGGAGAAACAGAAACAAGAGACGAAATATTTCATTGTGATCTGAAAGTCCAGTCAGACATTTACAAATGCTATACGTAGGAGAGCTGAGACCGTCTACCTCTCCTGGAACTGTGTAGATGGGACAAGGGCTGCACGCAGGTTACTGTCGCCCACCTTCTTGGCCTGCCACCAGGTGCCGTCCTCCTGGCTCACAACCTGAAGGATGTCCCGCCTCTTAAAAGGAAGTCCCGCCTCTTGGCAGGGCGTGGCCTTGTCCTCGTAGGGCGTGTAGTCAAACAACGCCCGAAGGTAGACCTAATGGAAGCAGGAGTACTGCGTTAGCACTGGAAATATGGTTTGATATTTTGGTGCCAATATTGCTTATCCATTAAATATGAAGCTAGAGCAGCCAGTTAGCCTAGTGTAGCAAAAAGATTGGAAACAAAGAAAATCAGCTCATCTTACTAATATTTCTGAACAGACTAAACAAATGTGAAAATATGTAAATATGAAATTAACAGTAAGCTTCCTCGGAGGTGCTTCTCTCATGGTAGAAACCCCTCCCCACACTTTTCCAAAGTTAGATTATGGGGGTCTGAACATGTCCGGAACTGAAAATCAGACATTCACACTCACCTCTGAGATTTTCAGCTACTAACATTTATAGTTTCTGATGTGGTCTGACCCTTTAGGAGGCGCCAGTAGGTGGAGCATGGTACCTATGGATTAAGCCAGGCTTTATGCTAACACAAGCTGTTGGCTGACTGTACCCTGACACTTAATACAACTGATACAGGCATCAACCTGTTAATCTTATTTGCAGCAAGAAAACAGATGCGTTTACTTTCGCCAAAACCAAAAACCAAAAGTGAGCGCACGTCATTGATAAGAACAACACAACAAAGGTGTCACATTTTCTCAGTTTTTGCTGGTTGTTGACTCTTTTTGAAGTAAACTGGTTGTCACTTTGGTGCATCAGCGCACTAAAATAGTAAATATTTTTTTACTGAAAGTGCTCATGTTTTGGTGAATGGCAGATTGAACATAGCTGCTATAAAGTTCCTCAAACAAGTCAGACTACCAGCATTATTTCTACACTGGTTTTTCCCTGGCTTTTAAAAGTAATATGCTGTGATTTGATAGTATACAGGATATATAATATATATATATATATATATATATATATATATATATATATATATATATATATATATATATATATATATATATATATATATATATATATATATATGCAGTATACAGTAATGCATTTAGCTGGGAAGTGGGCAGAGGTAATGGTCTGGGGTTGTGGGTGGATGGCTGACAAAGAATAGGTGGGAGCAGCAAATAAAAACTAAATCAGAAGAAATAGACGTGAACAGGTTCATAGACAAACTTAATTTGAATGTGTGAAATGAGTCCTCACCCTGCTTTCCTTCAGCTTGTCTTCTTCCGCAACAGCTGGGATAATCTTCAGTGTGATGGAGCCTTGAGACTGGGACTGATCAAAAAACATCAGAGCAGCGTCATCATCCACTGCACCCACAGTAATCACCAGGGAATAATCACCCAGCGTCTGAAACAGTATGATGCTTTGTTTCCTTTACCAGTATCTGACTAATTTCATCTGGCCTTTTGTGGGTTATCAGGTTTCCATTGACCTCTCGAAGCTCATCGCCCACATGCACCAGACCTGGGAATGCAAACAGAACACACGCCCACTAAAACGAGCCAACTGAAAACAAGCAAAGGAAAATAGAGCAAAGGAAAATCCTGGCCTGTGTGGTACCACTGACAGTATTTTTTGGTGGACGAGGCTCAAATGTGAACAAAAAGAAAAAGGATTTTCCGTTGGCATGAAGTCAATGACATCTCCATGGCAAACAGCCAGGAGCAACCCTTGTTTGTAATCTCAAAATATGCAATCTCGTGGCACTAATCTCAAGGATTTGATCTCTGTTAACAGTTCAGGGGTTACACAACGTAATCTCCTCACTTCTCTGTGTATCAGTGGAGATAAGAAAGTCCTGTTGGGAGGGAAGCTCCCATCCCACATCTAAGTGGAACAGATTTAACTGAGCGATTATTATTTTCCTTTGACACTCTGCTGCAGCATCACTATCTTTTCACTTTAATATTCAGTGAGTTACCAAAGAAAACAACTGATTCATCACTGTTACATGTGTAAGAACTCTGTTCTGTCTCACCACTGCGGTCAGCTGCTCCTCCCCTCATGATTCTGGCCACGATCACAGCTCCTGTCACCTCGTCTCTCCGGATTGTTGCTCCCTGGTGGAGAAGAAGAAGCAACAATAATTTCCAAAACACATCGATGATCCTCAATTAACTGATTGATGCCACTCAACATTAACCTAAATCCACCACATGATTATCTTAGCTTAGCATAAAGACTAGAAACAAGGGGTTGCCTTTAACCTCTCGAAGCTGTTTAAGATCAGGTTGCCCTGCTTGCCTGCTGCACCCATTTTGAATGATTTGTCAGCGCTGGGTTTGACACTGGACAAGAGAAGAGCATTGTTGGCTGGACTTACAGCTGCGAAAAAAACTAGTTGCCACATGTTAGAAACCTTCACACTCACTTTCTTCCCAAGCATGGGTTTTGACAGACGACATTGTTTATCTGGAGTTGTCGACAGCTATAGTCTCCAGAGCTAAAGAGTCAGCAATAAAGGCTTGATATTCACTTCTAACTATCCTCCGAGGGTTTCAGGTGTTACATGTGACTGGGGTTTGGAGTCCTGGATCCAGGGAGTGGGTGGGTTACATGTTGGAATAATAGAATTAATAATTATTGTTAATGATTAAGGAGCAACTGACTATCAAATATAGCTTAACATGTGCATCCCTAACATGGATGGATGTTGTGTTGTAAAATTGTGAGCTTTAGAAGCGCCAGTACAATTAACTGCAGCAGATACTAGTCTTCATTCTATGCTAAGCTAACTAGCTGAAAGGGCATTCAGCGCACAGTCAAATTGAAAACCCACTGTGATGTCAAGCATTGTCAAGCAAACCAAACTAATGATCGGGACCGTAAACTCATTAAGAAAAAGTCTGCGGAGATAACAAATCAAGTGATGAAGTAGGGTCCTTTTTTCATAAGCTTCCATACAATTAGACTTCAACCAAAGGTATCAAGTCCCTCCATTAGAAAACTCTGCACTTGGCTTCACACCATATTCGACACATTTAACAGTACAGACAAGAGAGTGGTTTGATCTTTTCGTCCAACTCTCAGCAAGAATAGGTGTATTTTTCCAAAACAGTTTTATTTTTATTTATTTATTATACGTCTAGTTGGTGGATTGTACAATATTTGATCGCCATATAATGGAAAGTAACTGACGCCTCAGGTCAGAGAGATGAGCAGGTCCACGCAAAAAGAAAACAAATGGAACACCTTCTTTGTGCGAGGCGGTGACAGAAAGTCAAAAAGACGAACAGGAGGTTGAATCGCCGGAATTAGCGTTCAGATTCTGTCATCATTGGATCGAACTGTGCTGCTGTCACTTCAGCAGGCGTTTCTGACGAGCTAACAACAATCTATTTTTTGTCCTCTGCTTGAAGGATTTCCTTGAGGTTTTTTTTTTTTTTCATAGCATCACACAATCACACCCTGCAGCTCACTGAGGCCTCAGAGCTGCTCTATGAGAGTAAATGGAGTCTTAAAGCCTCACTTCAGGGCACAAGAATAGCATCTGTTACGTGAAGAAAGGGCTTTTGTTTAGCCTCACCAGGGGCTCCTTGTTCTTCACCAGGCGGACAATCTTGACTGACTCTTCCTCCAAGTCGTCATCCAGATCCTCCGGCAGGGGCGGCAGCACTGGGTCGAAGTTCTTTTGGGCCACTGTGTCATGGGCGGACAGCACCGCCTTTATGGAAAAGAACCACAAACAAATGTATGATTTAAGAGTCTGAACAGAAACATCAAGTGTGCAAGAAAAGGCACCACAGAAAGTGGATTGTGTTGAGAAAAAAAAATCAACAAAGTAAAAGGGAGGAAGACATCTCTCCTTCACTGGCTGCTTTTTAAAACGATTGTTCTAAATTCACAACTGTCATCTCTTCCCGCTCCTCAGAAAGCCAATAAATTGAGAATAATCACTTGATCAGATTAATTAGGTTGACTTGTCTGTGTCTAGGGGACGGGGGGAGGGGTGCAGACAGCTCTGACGCTGGTGTTATGTAATAGATGATCAACTTAGAGGGAAATCAGTGCGGCTCAAGCACTGAACGCAGCAGCACTAAGAGAGATCAGAGGCACTTGTAAGAAGGGAAAGGTATGTGGGAGTACCTTGAGGTGAGGAGTGGTCAGCAGGAGAAGTAGTTCTCTCTCATCGTCCTCCATCACTCCGTTCTGCAGCTCTTCTGCCAGCTGATGATTTAAAATCAGAGAACAATCTTCTCAAGCATTACAATAATTGTTTCGTTGGCATTTTATCGCAATATTATTCAGCCGTCAGCTTTTGTCTGGCTGTGAGATATTGAGGAGGGATTGCACCTACATCCTCTGCCAGACAGGAGGCGCTGTGTAGGACTGGAGTCGGGCTGTGTTTCTCATACTGCCTCAGTTTGTCGTGGATCTGGGAGGTACAGCATACGGCACAAAGACACACCAAGAGTGACTTATTTACATGGCATCAGGAGGACAGAGAGTTACATTTCCCCAGAATTAGATGATTTCATTCGAAAATAGTTCACATATGTGCGGTACCTTCATGAGGTAACCGAGGCTCCTCTCGCTGAAGACATCTTTGAGGAAAACCAGGTCCTCTTTGTGGTTGGCATCAGGGTGGAGCTGAGAGGTGAGCAGGGCCAGAGTCTCATGCAGCCCTGTAGATCATAAAGTAATGTATGGATCACCCATTTCAAAAAATAACTAAAAAAAAACCCACTTCTTTTAGCTTCTCTGTTTGCACTAATGTCATGCGCATTAAGCTCCAGTAATGTATGCTTCATACATCAGCATATTGTTTATAAGGATACTGGTAAGCATTGGAAGAGTGAACATGTAGCTTGAGCATATGTCAGGCTGTACCTGTGCTTGCAGACACGATGGGCATGGCTTCAATCATTCAGAGGAGGCAGGAGGGTGCAGAGAGGGGGGAGAGCAGGGAGGGAGGGAGAACAAAGCCAGTGGGTTCCCTCCACTGGAGTCCTTCTGTTCCTCGCGTACGACCAAGGTGAAGAATTGCAGACGCAGCTGGACGGGAAAAAAACAGACAAAACACACACACTGTGACGTCTACATTTCCAAAAGAAAAGAAGCAGGTTAATCTGAAGTTTCTCTGAATTTCGGATTTTCCTCAAATTGTTGGTTTTATTCTTGGAGTTGTTTTCTTTGTTGTTTGGGGATTAAATGAAAAGTACACATTGTGGACAACAGGATTAAATGTGAGATTCGTGTTGAACAGAATGGCTTTTATACAAACTGGCTGTTAAGGAGCTGTTGTCGAAAACCAGTAACAGAGCACAGCGAGCTCGGACGAGTATATTTAAGTAGCTTGCAGCTCACTTATTAGAGCGTATCATTTCTAATTTGAAATTACTTTCTTAATGTAAATACATTCTGATAAAGGGCACCCGGCCAGCGGCGCTCTGACAGTGATGAATCAACTCATTACTCTGCTGAAACTTTCAGTATAATTACTGGCCGCTTTCGTTACTGAGGCGTGAAGCCTTCAGTTCGTCTCAGACTGTGCGACTGCAGAACTGGAGCAAAGTGAGGTCAGATCACACACTGACCACTTTCAAACCAATGGGATCCCTCGTCTCATTAGTCACCATGGCAACCTCCCAGTGCCAATGTGTTTACATTTCAAGTGTCTGACTGATTAGATTAGATTAATTCAATGGTATTGGAGTTACATCACATGATACACTTCTCTAGTCTGGTGCGGTGAAGCTTGTGGCTTCAATCTGGCCTCAATAAAGATTCACGTTATCATAATATTTAATTCAGGGCACTTTTCTTTTCATTAGGTTTCCATATTCATCTGGAAACAACAACATGAACCAGAGGAGCCACTTGGTATGACATCAGTAACTACGAGCCGTGATCTCCGTTGGTGAGCTCAGTGTTAATCTTCCAACTAGAACTCGACATTAGGCCAAATAATCAACTAACAGAAAACACAGCAACTGCAAGGATTGATTGTTTCAGACAGGATCACACAGGTCAGGTTTGATTTGCTATATGTACGCAGGGTGAAAGCATTAGACAAGAAAACAGATCGTCTCAGCATTAAGCATTAGTGCTGATATAAAGATACATTCAAATGCAAATAAAATGATATGTTGTGATATAACACAACATTAATACACAAAGAAGAGGATTTGCAAAAAGGTAGAGCCAACCAATGTTTAGAGAAGTAGTCATAGTAAATTAAATGTGTTTGGGTTTTAGGATTTTGGACAAGTAGTGAAATGTGAAAGTTTTAGTTTGTGTAGATAAAAAGAAACAAAAGGGAAACTGTAATCAGTAATGAGAAGGACCACTAAATGAAGCCAGTAAATGCTGCGCTAAGCTGGCAGATAAAATTATTCAATGCGACGTCGAGTTACGTGACCTTTTTAAAAAGTGTTCCCACCAGATGTCTGATAAATTAACAATTAACTTCTGACAGGTAATCTTGCTCAACAAGAATGCCCTTGATTTAAATTGAATCGTGAATGAATCTGAACACTATCAAGCAAACATTTCCAAAGAGGGAAACAAAGGCAAACACACACATTCAGCAGTAAAAAGTTCACTGGCATTGTGTCACTGTGTCTTAGAAATTGGAGGATGGTGTAGATCTGCTGAAATTAGAGGGAGGGTATCAAAAACACAGTCCTGCCTTGTTGAGATCACTGTGATCTTCAGTGATTGACACTGCTAATTAACAGTCTCTGCAGAAGATCACGTGCAGCAGCAGCAGCAGCAGCAGCAGCACACTCCTCACCTGCTGTGTAGCTGCTGCTGCTGCTGCTGGCGGTGCAGGTGGGAGGCTTTGAGCACCGACAGACACATTTAAGGGAGGGTCGCAGTAATAAGATGCCAAGTGAACACAGTGTTAGGAGTATATTCATCCTACACATTTCTCTTTAGGGAAGCTGAAAGACTCTGCATCCACAAGGGCAGTTTTCCCTTCACATCCATCTATACCAGCACTAAACCCATCTAGACTCACAGACCTGAACCTGACTGAGGGTGTAAACAATCCACTGTCGAATCCAACCGACCCTAAACTAGCACTGATAAAACAAGATATTAGAAGTGTGGCTTGGATTTTTAAAAAAAGGTGCATTTTCTGCTTTATTTGATCGTTTTCACCTACAGTGGACCGCAGTTCATCGTGGCCACATTTAATCTTTAAGAATCTGTATGTAAGTCATATATAATGATGCGTTCAGTGGCAATTTGTAATCCTAACAACCGGGCATGACAAACAAAAAAAATCCCTCCCATCACTGTGTCAGGGCAGGAAATTGCTCTTCATTATCGGGACTGATTTAAAATAACAAACAGGACACAGTTGGAGAGAAACAAATGATGGGTGCCGCAGAACAGACATAAGAAATTATGGCTTATGAAATACAATCTGAAAAGTACAAGACTGCTTTTTCATTCAGGAGTCTGTTTTCTGGCTCATTGTTAGACCGAAACAATCACCACAAACAAACACTTGACGGCAAAATCAAACCAAAAGCCAGAAGCACCTGATCAGCATGTTAGATTTATATTTACAGAAAACAGTTATACCAACATGAGCTTGTCTTTGAATGACAGTCAGAAGAATTTCAACTTTGGTGTCTTCGAGTTTTTAAAAACAATCCCCTACTTTTTTCTTGTTTGTCCTGTCAAATATTCTGCCGACAGAATGATTGTGATTTACAATTGTCTTGCATTAATTCCTTTGACGTGTCCTGTCACTTCATGGTCCCATTTTCCCCTGGTGGGCTGTTCAAAACAGACCGGCTGCCAGGGAAATTCTAGTTTGGGGAAAAAAAAATAAAAATAAAACCTGACTGAAGTCAGGATGGCATCCTGCCAAAGCAGCAATTAGAATAAACAGCAACAGCACAAGCAGACGTTCATGGAGCTGGTGACAATTGTTCATAAAACCAAGGTTGGGCCATGTTTAAAATGTAACGTGTTCAATTGTGATTCGGACAGCTGAGTGGTGATTAAAAATCAAGCTTATTAAGCTGCTCTGAAAAAGAGCTATTACACATTATAATTGACTTTTTGTCTAGTCAGTGCTGCTGGTATAGGCCATCAGCGCCACAAAGATGCTGAACAGACCATTAATTATCCATTCAAATATCCTCTTCTGCAGTTCGATATTATATTCTATTGCTTAAAGGAATAGTTTTGAGAAACATGCTTATTTCTCTATAGACGGTTAACTTAGGTTATAATTAATACTGGAAAAGCAGGAAATGGCGATTAAAGTCTGATTAAAAAAAAAAAGTATATATATAAAGTTTTGCCTCTGAATTATTGTATTGTATCGCATACCACTTCCAGTTCACATGATAAGCTAAGCTAACTGTCTCCTGCTTTATATTGAGGCTGCTGTAAAGTCATGAGAGGGATCGCAATCTTCCAAAAATCCAAATTACTCCTTTAATGTGCTGTAATCTGGCTCCTGCTTTTTATTACACACAAGTTGACAGAACAACACCACCAGTGTCTCATATTCCCATGGTGGGTCACTGCTAGAGCATGACATGACCCCTTGACCACGAGTGACCATCAATCAGGCATCGATATTAATATCCCCAGATTGATTCAGTCTAATGCTGCAGCACCACCAGCACGCTGTCCCCTTTCTCACTCACTCAGCATTGACAAAGCAGCACTTTTAAAAATCCATCCTGCACATTATCAGCCTTGACACAGCCTACGGGCGATGTGGCAGGACTGCAAACTGTGGTAATATATATATTCATGTTTGTTTAGTGCTTTTTGTCTCTGTCAGCAGGAAACAGCCTGGGGCTGCCGCAGGATAGTCACAGTATATGGTGTACATACAGGTTGACCGCAAGAGATAAGCAGGGTCTGAGACTGTGGACATTAAGTCCGTCAAAATCATGTTATTCTACATTTTCACTGAAAACACCAAAAACCTGCAACTCACTATCTGACACTTATAGACAAACAGCAAACACCAAATACCGGAAAAGAGACATGTCACGGGAAAGCTAGCTAAATATCTAATTTGATGAAGGAACACTGAATGAGCCAGTTGCAATATTGGTTATGATAAAGAAAAGGAAACTAGCTGCTAATGCTAGCTATCCTAGCAGTAGGATACCTGCTGTCTCAGACTTGTGTTGTCAAACCAGGGTCTGAGATTATCCATTACATCTTTAAGATTGAGATTGTTTTAACTCCACACAAGATATTACAAGATAAGGACAGGACTGGCTCCATTTTCTTGCTGTTGATACATCTCTGACTGCCACAGCTAAAGCAAGAGGGATCGGGGGAAAGCTAGCTAGTGAAATAGTTTTGGCTAAGCGTAGCTGAAGCTTAATTTCAATGATTTTTCGACACTTCTTTTTTGTAAGTTAGTTATTCCCAAAAGCATGAGCCACAATAAAGAATTACAAACCCTTGGAATCTGGCTAATGCTAGCCACTAGCTTATTCACAGAAACTGCCATCTCAGATTTCAAAATCATTCAATTTAGTAAAGTTCAGCAGCCTGTAATTAAGTGTAAGGAAATTGTAAAGTAATTACTAAGCAAGTTAACCAAGAAAGCTGTAACAACATTATTATGTAAGCCTTTTCATTCTAGGGGGATAAAATCGTCGACCTGAAAAAGACATTAAATGGGGACATTTACTGGGATTTTGTTTGCCTGCCAGCCTGAAGACGCTCACATCTGCTACTTCAGTGACTGCTGCTAGATAATAGTGTTCTCCAGCTTTTCAGGAGACGTTATTAAATACTCTAAAAGCCGCTTTTTTTCTTTGCCCGACAATGAAAGTTGATTTTCTCGTTGCTGTCCGTCAGCCGTCACACGTCCCCACCCCGCTGAGGAAACAGAGCTGACAGTCGTGGGGTAAATCCCCATCACTCCTCCTCTGTGTGTCTCCCTGCTTTCATTCAGCCCTCCTCTCTGCACACTTGGCCAAAGTTCCTGACCCTCTTTCATCCGTCTCATCCTCCCTCCATCCATCCCACCCTCTATCTCTAATTACAAGAGGCTGAGAAGAGCTTAAAGCCGACATCGTTTTTTTTTTTCCTCTCACTTGCTCCCCTATCGCCTAAATGCTTAAGGTTCCCACCGGCCATATGGTGGCATTATGTAGCCTCCTTGATTTAAGACGACAGTGTTTGTGCCCGTGTGCATCACCAAGGATTTCAGTGAATACAATGAAGCAGATTAGAAAGGACGGGTAGATTAGAAGAGGAACTGAATAGCGGCAAGGATGCAGCGAAGGCAGTACTGAAAAGCATTTAGTCACCTTTCCCAATTTAGATCAACAGGAAATTGATTATGAGCAACAAGAGCTTGACAGCAAATGTAAATGAAGACTGAAACAGTTACTCCAATAACTGTGACAGAAATTGAATCTTTCATTAAATAATTCATCCAATAAAGTAATTCATCCAAAATGATACTGATAATTGTATTTGGTCGAGACTGCATCTGTTCCCCAATACTTTGAATCATGACGAAATACTTACAAAACTCACATTCCCATCACCTTCAGCTGTGCTTTGTGTTTAGTGTTGATCAGCTAATGTTGTCATGCCAACACTAAACTAAGACAGGTAATGTAGAAAACCTGCTAAACGTAATCATGTTGGCATGTTTCTCTTAAAAGCCGACGAGTCCTGAGCACAACGCTGCCGCTCAGCCTCGCTTCCAGCTTTCCCCACTGGCCACTCACGGTACTGCAGCGAAAAATGAATCTGCTGCCCGAAGAAAAAAACATAGAGCAACATCCTACAAGAGACAGCTATAAAACTGTTGACAGGACACCTCGAACAGGAAACAGCTGCAATAATGACAAGTCAGATTTCATGATGCAATGAGGTCTTACACTTTTGAATTGTTGTAAAAAGTCTATATGGTGAGTGGGAAGTCGCAGGCAGGGCCAGTGAAAGAAACACTAATTTTCAGTGTGTTGCGGAGGTAAACCTGACAGATAGAAACTATTTTGCCATATAGGCCGGGCAAGTAATTCTACTTGAACTGAACAGGCACCTTCTTGTTCCACTGTCCAGATCTTATAATAGATCCATGGACCCCATCTTGGGCTTTGGGAAGCAGCAACTGACCATTGTTGTATCGGCTAGAGCTCGACTGGTAATGGAGCAAAACACTGATACCAATATTAGAGAGCAGGAAAAATCTGATATCAATATATACCCAAGTCCCTGTTATGAAACACTTTACAACAGTAAACTTCACTGGCAATATAATCAGACAACGAACGGATGTCTGTGATGAGGCAATAAGGCCGATAATATCAGCAAACTGACAAAATTAAAATTCTTTAATACACTGAAACCTCTTTGCTCCTTTAAAAAAAGGCTGTCAATAAATATCTTAATATTTGCATACAGAAGATTTTTTTTAATGAATAATTCATAATTTGTCGTCCACGGTTATCAAGTCTTCTTTTTAATCACCTTGTCTCAGTGACGTCGAGGTCTGGGGAGCTGCTCAAGGAGACTTCAACAAGCCAGGTGTCTGCTTAGATTATAATAAAAGCAGTTCAGTATAATACACTGAAAACTGCTTGACCTTGTGCTGATGTTGTTGACTACAACACCTCCTAAAAGCTCACTAGTACTGTGATGCATCTCATGAGGCTCTACACCCCGGCGTGTAGTAAAACCGTCAGATTTGAGTTATTTTGTTTTGTCATTTTGTTTTTAATCACGATCCACGTCTCGGCTCGAGTTTTTTGGGTTTTTTTTCCCTCCCCCTGGCTGCTGGTGTCGACATGAGTGTGCCGGATCATGGCACCATTTCATAATTCATGTTCCTCTTCTTCATGCCTCAGTTGCCGCGAATCACAGCACATCGATGTTTATAGACCAACATTAAAATCCTCACTGATTGTCCTTTTTATGCTTTGACCGATACAAGTTTTTCCACCGGTTACCCACGTCCCCTGGCGTCTCTCTCGCACCGCCCTTTAGTCATTCCCCCCCCCCCCCCTTCACAAAACATGCCTGTGACAAGACTGATCACTCCACTACAGCACTAAGCACGGGCTCAATCAACAGTCAAGTCAGCGTCGTACTTCATTCTACTGACATTGTGTTCGGAGAGCTTAACCCTGTGTCTCTCTCCTCTCCAATCACACACACATACATATAAACGCCACCTGTTTGTCCTACTCATTTTACTGTTGGACAGGCCCCGAGAGGGAGATGGAGAGGGGCGAGGTCGCCGTCACGCTGCTGCTGCCATCTGCCCACCGCTCTGTGTGTGTGTGTGTGTGTGTGTGTGCGCGGTCCATTCATGCCACCCACATGGCTGATCGGACATATCTGGATGACAGATTTCATTCCAATATTCCAATAAGTACGTGCACTGTACATTTCACAGTGGTATTAAGATAATCTATAGCAATGCCACAAAAGATTTAGATTTTTTTTTTTCATTTGAGAGATATTAAATTATTCTCCACACCGAGTGGAAAAACAAGTGTTCCCTGCCTGCAAGGCAAACAGGATCATCTACAGTACTAAACGACAAAAAAAAAAAACATTTGTCATTTTTAGGAGTCTGAGTCTTTTTAGCCCCACACCCAAATATATGAACTTTAAAATGATTCATGCTCAAGAAAAGCAGTTAAATCCTCTTATCTGAGCTTGAACTGGGGCATATTTGGCACCCCCCCCCCCACTATTTTTACTTGAAAAAAAGACAAAAACAACAAAATAGTTCTCTTTTATTTTCCTGTCGATCGAGTACTTGTTTCAGCTTTAATCATAAGGTCAGCCAACAGCTGGAATAGTGCTCAGATGAGAGGACTTTCATTAGTTTATGCAAATCAGTAAGCTCTCAACACAAGAATGGAATTAATTCAAAGTTCATCTTTTATCACAGTGTTCACATTAAGTTTGGAATCACTTGTGAAAGAATTAAAAAAAATAAATAAATAAAAAATGCTGGAAATATAAAACAAAAAATGTAAAAACTAAAAACTGTAGCGCAGCAGAGGTCAGGGGGAGCCAGGCAGCCTTTAAGAGGCTTATAAGAAGAACATCGCTCCAGAACACCTTCGGTACGCCTACTCTGAGACACAGCAGGATAAAGAATTACCTCTGGTGTCGGGAGATTCAATCTGGCTTTGTTGTCTGAGGTGAAGGAAAAACCTGACATCTGGGTGTCTGTGTCAGAAATTTCAACAAGCCAAAACAGGTGTTTTAAGCACAGGAGGACCTTGGGGATGATGGCTGACTGGCAAAACTTGGGGGGCTGTGAATAATGCCATCTTCCCCTTCAATTGATCTAGTTGATTAACTTTAAAACACCATATTTTTCATCTAAATCATGGGAAATACCCCCCCGCCCCAAACAAAAATAAGAGGAAGATAAGTTTCTAGACTAAGAGTTCTTGGGTCGGGTTTATATTTTTTTTGTCTTGTGTCAACTAAACACTGACCGTCACTGAATCTCTCTGCTGCTCCTGGGAGCCAAGCGGAGCCATAAAAGCCCATCCTGGCCTGCAGCTAAGCGTGACCAGGTCACAGCCAGAGGCCTGTCCTGTCAACCCACCTCTCCAGGAATACTGATCAGTCTCCTCCTTTTAGTTGGAGAATGCTGATTTTACCTTTTTACTGTCACACAGCCAATGACGGTGTAGCCTGTGAGCTCACGTGAGGAGTTGGCCATCAATCAGTCAGTCAATCACAGGTGATACACACCACCCCCTCATTAACATGCAGCACACTCAGGAAGCCTTACCTAAACCTTGATTTAAACAATTTGAAAAAAAAAAAAAAGAATTTGCTCAAAATGAATTTAAATTATGCATTTCCTTGGTGTGTATTTGAGTCATTTAGGATCAACCTGAGAGTCCCTGGAGCCATCAGTCCCCTCTCTCTTTGTCAGGCACATGAGCGGTGGTGAGGAGCCGCACAGGAGGTGAACGCACCCTTACCTTGTGGAGGCTCCTCTCAGCCCCGGCGTGCGTATTCCCCTCCGCGGCGCGTCGCTCTCTGATCCCGGCGCCGGGTTCAGTCACAACACCTCTTCTCTACGTGTTCCTCTCTGTCTTCAGGCTGACTGTCACACATACGGTTCGGTTCCTCCGCTGCTCCATCCAAATCTATCGCTCAGTGAGCCTCCCCTTCCCCCCTCTGTCAGCCAGTTCGCTCTCTCTCTCGCTCTCTCCCCCGCGCTGCTTTCAGGCGCCCCTCGTAATCCTCACCATCCGATACTCGCGTATAAAAAAAAGGCCAGTTTAATTAAAAGATAGCATGCTAACACAACTCATGACTGGCTAGTGTAAGGGTTAGCCAGAGAGCTAAAGAACTGCGCTGAGGTATATTTGACTTCTGGTTCTAGCCAACTATTTTGCTAGCCAAATTACATTTCTCAAATTAATTTAAGTGTGTATAACAACAATTTATTCCCACAAAACATCGTTTAACTGTAGCTGCTTAGCAACATCTGTTAATGTGCGACAACGAGCTCTGACGCCATTTTTTGTTTGTTTGTTTTTTGGAAGAAACCAATTTCATCGTCCAAGGGGTGTGCATCTTGTTTAAGTTTGACCCAGGGCATATTAAGACAATACATTTGACTGATAATATTAAATGGACACAGCTCCATATTGAATCTGGCTTTGTTGTCTGAGGTGAAGGAAAAATCTGACTGTCTGTGTCAGAAATTTCAACAAGCCAAAATAAGTGTTTCTGAATGACACAAAAGTATGAAAACATCCAGAGCAAATGACACATTTCTGACACTGTCTTTAGAGATGGTAGCTGAATAAATGAATCTATGTATTTTAAAGTATAACATCGAGTAAGGCTGTCCTGCATTATTCCATGAACCTGTGCCCAGTTCTACTTTGTTGTTAATTGACACTTTTATTTCTTTTAGTTCAACTGTTTTTACTTGGTGGCTAATCAAAACATGTTCTACATGCTGTATAGGGTGTAGAAGTTTGGCTTCCATAATAAATATTATTTTTTACTCAAATTAGAACAAATATATATTAGCCTATTCCTGCCATAAAACTGAAATAAAATACATTTGTGTATGTATGTATTACAATTATACTTGGTCAAAATTATCTACTAGTAAAATCCAATGCTTTGAATTAGGGTTTCAACATTTTTGCCTCTCATCACATAATGTAGATTGTAAGGAACACCTGAATCTTGACTTGATCATCAGTTATTCCTCCTGGCAGGACAACCATACAATACCCCAATGTGAAATTAATCACCTTTACTCTACTGGGCTTCGATCTGTCTTAATAAAAATAACCCTTAACCCTTGTATTCACACTGATACATATAACCCAACTTGATTCTCAAACAATATCACAAATAACTTCTTGGCCATTCAGGAATCATGGAAATTTCACTGCTGGATCATTTGAGTGTATCATTTCTGACAGCTCCTGAAGGCAGCACAGTGTGCACACATGCTGCAAGCTGCATGCCTCTTTTGGTCCGCCCCTCTCAAATCCATCCATTGCTATTCCTCCCCTCCCTCCATGTCTGTGTGCCTCAGTGAGTGGTACAGTACATATTTTGGCTGATGCTCACAGATGCCTTGTGGGGGACAAGCAATGAAAAACATGAACTATGAATCGTAATGAGCAACAACATATTGAAACACAACCAGTCATATCTCACTATAAATTACTCCCTTTTGTGTTTCCACTTTTCTTCACTCCCTCTGTCTGGCTCTTCCACTTTTTTTCTTTTGTCCCTTTGCTCATCTGGTTAGCCTGGTTATTGAAAGCTCAGAGAGACCTTGATGTGTTCAGACATTTGTGACAGTGCGAGATGAGAGGAGCAGAATCACTACTGTTGCTCCGTGATCACGATCTGAAATTGTGGCTCTCTGTGATTAAATGGATGATGACAAAGCATTTCATCTCAGCTCAGTGGGTCAGATACAGTAGCTGGGGGATCAGAGTCCTATCAGACAGATCCTCCTGTGATATGTGCACTGTTGTACAAAGAACGGTACAAGAGAGATTTGTAATTACGCTCACTATCAGGGGCTCAATCTCAAACCTGATCACATCTCATGCAATTGTCAGTCCAATCATTACACTTCACACGCAATGACAACAGAAGAATTTTTAATTTTCAATTATCTTACAATCAACATTTACATACAAATATAAAACAAACTCACCATAAACCGAGCACAAATTCATTCCTATTCACTTTGTATTATTATTGAATAATTCTCATACTAGTTACATTAAATTAGATCTAATTAGTTTTTGTATACAATAATAGTTACAGAAATTGAAGGTGAAAGAAAATATATTTCCCTTTACAAACTGACTTGGTTTGATTTGTTCTGTTCTGTTACTTCAGTAGTGCTACATCCTCCGATGAACATGAATGTTGAAAGTTTCAGTCCTGAAGTGCAGTTAAGTCTGATCTCTGATGTAGAAGTCACATCAAATTTCAGAATCTGGAAATGTGTCCTGTGGAAAGAAAAACAATTAGTAAAAACTGCAGTGACATATTGTTTCAAAGCTAGTTTATGTCATATACATCAGTGGTTTCAAGTTTTTTGTTTTGGTTCAAATACATTTGGGAGCCCTAAAATGAGACAAATAAGATCTCGAAATACCTCATCAGCTTCTAATTTTGCTTTTAGATGTTTTATTAGAGAAAACGTATGAAAAAGTGATCAAACTAGTCATACATTCTGATATTGTGATACATGTGGTTACAGTGAAAATATATGAATAATACAAAGACAAAAGCTAAAAAGTTGTCAAATTGAATTAAAATAGACATAAATCAAAAACTTCATGTGCAGAACTTTTACAGCTCTGCATGTCAAAATGAAATGTAGCAAGTACTTTTAAACCCTGAATGATGTACAGTTTTTCGGGACACTTAATGCTCCGCTGACACATTAATTCTGAGCTCATTATCATTCTGGACTCACCGGGTATGTGGGATTTTTGAAAGACACAAAACTGTCATCTCCGATGGGCTCAAACTGCTGGAAAAAGAAGAAACGAGATGCTTCAGTATCTAAGCATAAGCACAAATAAACCCCCACACTCTCCACATCTATTCTGGAAAAACAGTCCACTATTGTCTCACAATACATATGTCAGACTTTACCTTCAAATATTCAGAGCATGTAATCATTTGCTTTCAGATATCAAGCTGTAAACAGTGTGTAACATTCTGACGTGTGTCTCCATGGATACCTGTGTGCTGGAAGCAGCTGGTTTGGCAGAACTGAAGTCAACATCTTCTGTGTCTGAGCTGTAAGCTGGGTTCTCAAAAGACTCCTTGAAAACAGGGGAAAAGGAGACTACACGTGTCAACAAAACAAAACACTCAGAGGTTCAGTCAGTAACACTTAAACTATGTGATATGAAAAACATTTGATGTGACATTAAATTCGCAATGAACCTCGTTGGCAGCAGCAGGAGGCGTGTTTGCACTTCTTTTTGGCTTGTCTGGAACTTGAACTTGAACTTGTTCTAGGTACAAAGGGTTATCAATGTACTCCTGAGGAAGGAAACAGAGCATCTCAAGACTTACGACTTAATCAGTTACACCAGAATATAGGTATTGTGCTGCACTGGGACATGTATGTGCATTATGTTTGTATATTTCTCAGTAGAAAAAGAAGGAATTATAGGCACCCTACCAGCAGACACAAGAAACGGTGCTTAGATCATAAATATGTAGGGAATGGCCGGTTGGGCATATCATCTAGGTCTTTAACCATATAGCATGTCAAATAAATGCAGCCACTGAGGAGGAAGAGGTGGCTGCAGAATCAGTAGTTTATGTTTATTGACCTTGTTTGTTCCAACAGGAGCAGAGGTGGCTGTTGCCATCTCGTTTGTTGTCAGAGGTTTTTCTCCAGCTTCATATGCAGGGTTCTCAAAATTATTTCCCTTTGTGTCCACCATGGACACTGACATACAGGGAACCTGACATCAGAAAAGCAAACAGAACAAGTGAATAACTATAGTAGCTCTTTGCTTGTGAAAACGTCACTGCTGCTGTATATTTTGTCACATCTAAAATATGTTCAAATTCCAGTCTGTACTTTTTCTTATATAAATTAAAGGAAAAATAATAAAAAAGTAATAATTAATATCCTAGTCATGAATGTTTGTTTGCTACTGACCGGTTCACCGTTCACCCTTGTTCCACACTCGTCTGTATCCAACCCATTAGGAGACACACCCTTTCTGAGAATCAACACACACACACGCATATCAAAGCTTTAAAATGATGCTGTACGTGACATACTAAGACACACTGACTGTAAAGTAGAAAGGCCTATAAGTGATTCTTATATTCTATACTGAAACCATATAATTCAATTCTTGCTTCTGTCTTTTTTGTAGTCAACGCTGTCACTTACCTGAAGCTTGGCAGGTTGGGCATGGACGGCATCGAGGGCATAGATGGCATAGAGGGCATGGATGGCATACTGGGCATGCTGGGCATGTTGTTACGTAGCGTCTCCATCAGGTTGGACTTCTTCCTGGCAAGACAGACCAGCGCAACCAGCAGAGCCAAAATCACTACTGTCACCCCGATCGCTATTCCAACTGTGATGGAGGGACACAGATGGAGGGAAAAGGCAGCTTACTAATAATAAATTAAAGTTTGCTCGATTCAAGTGACTTTGAATGTTGTAATTGTTTATTTTTGAATTAAAAAAAAAAAAAATCTACCTGAAGTTGCAACAATGCTGTTCTTGTTTATCTGGCAGTAATCTCCCATCCAGTCTGAAGGACATCTGTGAAACAAAAAATACAAACAATAATAATAAGTCTGCTGCAGATGCCGCAGATTCAACATTCCTAAACAAAAAATGTCTTACATGCAGAGAGCCTGGTTGTCGTCAAAGTAGCAGGTGCCTCCATTTTGACACTGACATGGAGGAGGCATGGTGGGCGGTGGATCAAATCCTGAAATAAGGTACGTGAACAACAATCACTACATTTAACTGCCCCATGACTGAACAACTTATAACACTTGGACGACAATGCGGTTGTAATGCACTGCAAAAAATCCTCCCTCTGAAGCCTTTTCTAACTTCTTTAGTGTCAGTGTAAATTTAGTGTTATGTTGCTGGTCAAGATCAGGCAAAGGGACACAAGAAAATAATGCAAATTATATAATTATTGCTGCAATTAAAGATTCCATTTTGTAGATCCTGAGATTTTCATGTCTTTTGTGATTATATTACATTATTACATTTGGTCAATATCATATTATATGAAAAAATAATGTGTTTTTTGAACATAAAGCATGCACATTTTCTAGTATATTTGTCAAATATTCATTTCTGCAACATCATGACATGATTCCCGGTGTTTTAAAAGTGCATAAGGAAATACATAGGTTGCTTTCTTACCAGCATCACATTCAGTGTGACTGCCTGGAACAAAGCTGGTGCCCTCAGGGCAGGCGCAGCTGTAACCTCCTGGTCGGAGCAAACACAAGTGGCTGCAGGTTCCCTTACACGGATTCTTCACTGTAGACACAAGGAAAAGTGTTTGATTCTTTCATTTCACCAAGTAAGAATGCATGACTTACATATGTTTTGGTTTTTAAGTTGTCAGTCAAAAGTTTTGAAAAGACTGGTGTTGACCTTTTTTTTTGTTTGACATCATTGCTTTAAGCAGGATTTGTCTCAGCTCTTTATCAATGTTGCCATCACTGTGATGACTGTTTCCCTGGATTTTCTGTTGATAAATTTCACTAGTTTGCAGATTACTGCTGAGCCCAGACACACACCAACACAGTACTTTTAAATGTTTATGCTATTACTCGTCTGCAAATAAAAAATACCTGCAGGGACAAACCAAAATGCAAAAAATATTATTTTACGTTGATATGTGTACTGTAAACATGCACCTTCTACAAAGTGGTTAATGCAGTACAGTCTGTGTTAATGGGAATATGCAGGTGAGTGCGCAGCTTACTGTCAATGGAGTTGTATCTCTGCTGCTGGTACACAGAAACCTGGGTCAGCCACGGTCCAACAGTCAGCAGCTTGGTTTTCACTCCCTTGCCGAACTTGTCCTGCCGGTAAACCTCACCTTTCTCCTGAGTGCTCCAATAAACGTGGTCCTCGAACACAGAAACACTGAAAGGATTTCTCACATCTGGAGGAGGGGCAACAAAAAGAGAAATGTATCTGAGGAAATAGATACTGGATTTAAAGAATATGGATGGATGATGACTCTCCGTCTTAGATCTTACCTATGTAGACGGCAGTTTGACGCCCATCTCCTGAAGGCAGAACAGACTCAATGCGACTTTCCTTGGAATCAGACCAGTAGATTCTGTCACCATTGGCAAAGTCAATTGAAAGGCCAGTGGGCCAACCGAGGCCATCGCCCACTAGGACCTTCCTCTCCTGGCCATCCAGCCAAGAACACTCGATCTTAGCTGCACCGTCTCCACGGTCCGCCCAGTACAACATCCTGCAGAAACATAGCAGTGATTTAAAGTTCTGAGATGTGGTGGGTTAAGTTAAGTTTTCCCTTTAGGTTTAAATAAAACAGGATAGTGTATAGAGTCTCTGACACTTCTACAGATGATTTCCAATTTATTAAATCAGGATTAAAATGTACCCCAGTCGTGGGTTGACTGCCACAGCTGACGGGTGGCCCAGTTCAGTCTTGACCAAGTGCTTCCTGTAGCGTCCATCCAACATGGCCACCTCTATCCTCCTCAGCTTGGAGTCTGCCCAGTAAAGATTCCTACAAGCAGAAGAATTACAACACATGCAGACTTTCTTTCACAATCCAGAAAGTAACCCTTTGTCGGTCAGTTCCAGGCGAGAGAGTACTGAGGGAATGTAATCATGTATGCTCAGAGACATCAGTTCAAACAAACCTTCCCACCCAGTCCACAGCTATGCCGTCTGGTGTGGTGATGTATCTGATGCCGAGGTCGACAGCAACAGCGATGTTGTTACTGCCATCATCCACTGAAGGTATGTACGCTCTCTTAATGGCACCTCGTGCAGCACCCTGGCTGGCGACAGTGAAGTACACCATACCTGACAAAACACAAGGACGTCATCAAACGAGTTCCTCTGGTTTAAGATTTGTCATGATCTTATATTTGACTTTCTCAGAGTGTCTGGCGTTAGTCTGTGTGTGACCTACTGAATCCAGTGTTGTTGTGGTCAAAGTCGTAGTCCAGAGCCATGATATGCTCCTCTTCTTCCAGGAAGTCGTGGAAGGTCTCCGCCTGCAGGTTGAACTTACGGATACGGATGTTCTCCGGTAGCAGCAGCAGGGGAGCCGATCCTGAGAGACACAGACGATTACACTTTACTTTTTGTGTTATCAAAGCGACCGATAACCTCATTAGAAAAACAACATGTTTCTCTAACATTTAGCTGACCACAGTGGCCTAATGTGATACACATTATGTATTTTGCAGCAATTTCATAAAAAGCCACATATTATAAGTACTTTGTGATGTTAAAAATGCTACGTAAACATGAGGCCTGCACTGTAGTTGTGGTATCTGAACCCTGTTTTTCCTTTTACTAAGTCATCAAGTCAACTTGATCTATTGTTTTACTGAGTGAATTATTTGTATGTTGCTCTTGACTAAACGTAGGCTCATGAAAAGATTGTTCTCACCCTCAGCCTCGCACATGTTGCCGTCACCCACTTTTCTGTAGCCGGGGGCACACTCGCAGTCGTAGCTACCCTTGGTGTTCTTACAGAGTTGAGGACAGGTGCCAAAAACGTCGCACTCATTGATGTCTGAAAGAACGAAATGAGATTATAACAATGAGTTGAAAAAGAGAGAGACGAGTATGTTTTTTTCCCCCAGTTTTTCTCTTCACATTAAATGATGATATTTTATTTGAGTGGCACTTAGATTCATTCGAGTGCAGTAATTTGAGCATGAGTTCAATAAACAGAGGAGTATGTGTGTGTACCCTTGCAGGTGAAGGTGTTGTCTTGGTCCACTATGTATCCTGGCCTACAGGAGCAGATGAAGCCGGTGCCGTTCAAGTTGGTGCACTCCTGCTGGCACAGCTTCTCCTCACAGTTGCGATCATTGCCGAAATCTGGAGCCGGACAACACAGAGCATGTTTTCTGAATCATTTCAAACAACTTCTGTCTGTACTTTTAGAGACATGAGCTAAAAGAGCTGGCTGTTTTAACAGCTGGAGAATAATGCATCTATTGACCATATTTATCATTTAATCACAATGACTCCCTGAATCTTAAGCTCAGCCAACAGGATATTTCTGTGGTGTTTTGGCCACAGACAGAGCGATTTTCTGTCTCATAATCAAACTTTGGCTCTGCTCTGAAATTATGTTTTATCACAGAGAAAAAAGAGCGCTGCCAGGTTACAGAAAAGAGAGAGAAGATTCCATAATTATGACATCTCTATCCATCCATCATCAGTATGAGAAAATTATCTCATAATGCAATCTTTTTTGTTCAGATAATTTCCTTTTGAGAGAAGGGTTTCTAATTATTGAGAGACTGCTGACTCCTAATTATGAGATCCATAAGTCGTAATGACGAGATTCCTCATAATTTGTGTTAATAAGATCCTTCCTCATAATTATGAGACACTGTGTCATGATAGGGTCGCGACCCGGCCTTGTTGAATGGTGGAAAATGCATTAACGGATGGATTAGTCATAATTTCACATTATGAAAGTTATTATGAGAAAACGTCCCAATTTCTTTTCACCTGGCAACTGCAACATGCTTCAGTACATACCACACATTCACATTATAGTAATTATGTAACACTTATGTCATAAATATGTGGTGTTTTTCATGTTATTATACATCTTATCTGCTTTTATCAACAAATGTAGTGTACATATCATTAAGTTTTTCAATACTGAATGTCTTCTGTCTGACACATTCTTACTTTAAATCTCAAAAGCTTAAAACTGAAAGATACAGGATTTGAATCAGTTTGTTTTTTTCCAGATTAACATTTAATACCATACTTTTAATAGACATTAAACGAAAATGTCGACAGAGAGTGAATCTTTTGTCCTTGCTACTCACTGCAGCCTAATTCGTCCGTGCGGTCCCCACAGTTGTCATTGTGGTCACACACGTACGGCAGAGCCACACAGTGTCCGTTGGTGCATTTGAACTCCTCCAGTGTACAGGGGGGCAGCGTAGGCTCGCGGCCTGAGAAGGACACAGTCAAGAGTGAGTCATCAACATGAGTGTGCAGGGAAGGTTGAGTGGGTATAAAACCCATCTGTGGAAACATGTCCACCTCCACTTGTCTAAGATTGAAGAGCTTTCTCTACAGTGTCACACTTCACTTACCAACTATCTAAATACCAAAAAAGAAGAAGGAAAAAAAATGTGAGGAAATGAGCGGACTGCCTACACTTGTAGATTAAAAAAACCCGCAACCATCCCACACAGTCAAGTACTGAAATGTAGGCACATAAACTCCAACATGACAACATACTACAGTGATTAAATCACTTATTCAATTGAAGGCTTCTCCGCAGCGTCCCTCGTTTGTCTCCTCCCTGACAACAAATGGATTTAGATGAGCTAGCCAATGTCCACCAACTATTTAATCTCCTCTCAAAATAATTTTCTCTGATTGATGTTTAAGCTGATTGTGTAACAATAGCATAAAGCACACTATTTCCTTATCCCTTGTACGTTTCAGGCTTGACACACTGATGTCGTTTTGGGATTTTCCAGTTTCAGTGGCCTTACAGAGCAAGGTTCAGGCAGCATTAGTGTTGTTCAGATTAATCCTTGGTGGTCCCAGAAACTGATGATTAGTGGTGCATTTACTGAACCTGACAATAACAGAAATCTCACTCTTGCAGTGTTAAAATAAAAGGCGGGAATAAGGCACAACATGTGTGTTTACACCCTTATCACTTGCTCAGACATTTCTTAAAAGTGTTAGCTTTTGATAATTAATTTAGCTGTATTCCAGTATTTCTGCATTTGTCCCCTTCACTTTCAGGTTTATTGAAAGCTAATGAAAACAACAATTAATCATCAAATTGTTTTCACAATCAATCGTTAAGTCTAGAAAATATCTTAAAAATGTGAAAAATACTCATCACAACTTCCTAGAACCCAAAAACACATCTTCTACTTGCTTCTTTGTGCAACCAACTGTCCAAAATAGAAAGACTCTTCATTTACTTGAATGTATCACAAGTGTACTTACAAATCATTTTATAGTATTTAATAGTGTAAGTATAAACAATAAGGTAAGGAGAAATGTTTCAATTCAAAATAGCCCTGATGCACAACACAGATTGTGATGTAGGTGTGTGAGTCATACAGAGTTCCTCCTCTTCGTCACTGTTGTCTCCACAGTCGTCCTTCTGGTTGCACAGCAGGCCGCTGAAGATACAGTAGTTGTTCTTACAGCGGAAGCGTCCAGGACTCTCACAAGTGACGTTCACTGGTAAAACACAAATAAAGTTTAAACCATCTTCTCCAAGCTTCAGTGATCACAAACACACTGCTGATATTAATCCTGTTGGCTTATCTTCTCTGTACTGTCTTCTCTCTACAAACATTGTGTCAATCCATAGATGAAGTTAGAAGTTAGAATCAGCGTTGGAATTATCCATTTGCTTGAAGGAATTAATAATTGTGTTGAACGCAGGCAGAATACTTTTCACAGCTCGTTGCTTTTAACAACAAACAAACATCAAGTAAACAGAATCTTTCTCACAGCACAAACTGAGCTGTTCGTCAGAGCGATCCCCACAGTCGTCGATGCCATCGCACACCCAGCTCTGGCTCACACACAGACGGTTTGTACACTGGAACTCATCCTGAGGGCACCAACGGCCTCCTGGGTAACGAGTAGCTGTCAGGGTGGGGAAAATAGTTAATTTACCGATGTTAACTCTTAGTGCATATGTATTTTATGTCCACAGTACAACTGCAATCTGTTTAAAACTGAATAAGCTCCACTGGACAAGCAACTATAGCGTATTTTAGATATTTTCAGGAGTGGAAAACAACCGAAGTGCACTGAAACGCTGAAGGGTCCAGGCAGGTTGCCATTAGTTTTCATGCGGTTTACTTACGACAGCTGGTCTCATCTGACAGGTCTTGACAATCAGGCCGGCCATCACACTCCAGAGCCTCAGGGATACAGTGACCCGAGTCACATTGGAAATAACCTGGACGACACGTCAGCAGCTCTGGAAGATAGCCAGGGTGGGATTAGTGTGTTTTTGTTGTTTTAGGACAGAATATTTCAAGGAGGTAAGTTTGTGTGCAGCGCCTGCTCACCACAGTCCCGCTCATCGGAGTTGTCCCCGCAGTCATTCTTATGGTCGCACACCCAGGTTCCAGGGATGCACAGTCCGCCGTCACATCTAAACTCACTTTCAGAGCAAGGCCTTGGCTCTGTAGACCAAGGTCAGGACAACAGAGAGACACACATACACATATTTATTCAGTATACATTTTAAGTACAACAGCATGGCTTAATCAGCATCAAAGAATATAATATCATTAAATGACTTCTGCAAATCCCAAACAAAATCGTAATGCAGGATTAAGGACTAAACTGAAAAAAAGAGCAAATGTATTGTAACCCTGGTGGATACAAGACTCTTTCCAGTCTGTGATTGGTTTGAGCTTAAAGGTATTGCACAGGACACTTACGGCAGTCCCTCTCATCTGAGCCGTCACCACAGTCATTGGTGCCATCACACTGCCAGCGAATGGGAACACAGCGATGGTTGTCACATCGGAAATCTCCCAGGGGATCACAGGTCACGTCCTCTGTTGGAATACAAAGTCAGAAATAGACAGAGGAGAAGATGAGAAAGAGATGAGATAGATCAGTGACTCCATGTTAAAAATGACAAGTAGTCTCAGATATTGTTCATTGTGCAAAATGGCACTTGGACAAAAGAAACATTCCACCCATATATCAAAGAGGTGATTTCCAACTACAAACATCTGTCTCCTGCATTCCCTCGCACTGCAACATCACCTACATTTTAATATCATCTCCATCATACTCCAATTTTAACTTGTTTTGGTCTGATGTAAAACCAGATGTTGACTCAAATCTCTCTCTCATGGTGAGGCTATATTATGCTAGTAGAATCCTCTGTACATCCTATTGACAAATTTGTACCCTGGGCCTGATTTTTCCCAGCAGTTGCTGTCTTCATTACAGCGATGCTTTCACAAGACATTTCATCTGCTGACAGTCAAGCACTGACCACAGCCTTGCTCGTCGCTGTTGTCGAGGCAGTCATTTGTGCCGTCACAGCGGGCCCACTGAGGGATACAGCGGTAGTTTGTCTTGCAGGAGAACTCAGTTTCATCACACTTGTAGTCTGGACCCACTGGAGAGGGAAACAAAGATATGAGACAGAAATGAGACGGAGCAAAGGAGATGATCAGATAGAGCACAAGGCAGTGGATGAGAGAGGAGAAGATAAAGTCAGAGGATAAAAAACAAACCAATAAAACATCATTAATTCACTCAGATCTCTCTTGGGACATGCAGTCTAAACTTATTACACATTCTGACACTGAAAAACATCTATGCCTGATTAAACTGTCAGCTCTGCTTTCATCAGTTACAGCAGTTACTTTTGTCTGCTTGCTTCTTGCAGACACAAATATAAGGGAAACCAGGGGTGTCAAAAAGCAGCTAAACAAGACGGCTCTCCTGGCCCACCTGATAAGATTATCACTTTAGGTGGTCTCTTATGTCATGTTCTTGTTTTCCTCCGGACTCTGATGTCTGACTTACTGCAGGTTTCATATGGCTCATCAGATGCATCCCCACAGTCATCCTGGGCATCACAGACGTAGCTCAATGGCAAACAGCGCCCGTTGTTACACTTGAACTGTCCTGGAGGGCAGGTCAACTGGGAACAAGTCTCTGTGACCTCATCACTGCCATCTGAACAGTCTTCGAAACCATCGCAGAGATAGGACACAGGGATGCACTTCTTGTTTTTACACTGGAATTGGTTATCCTCGCATCGGTGGTCACCTATGGGGACAGAGAGCAGCTTGACTAATGTTTGAAAAATGAGCCATCTCTCTGAACTAAATCTAAAGCATGAGGGTTTCTCCTGATGCCTACGTGTTCACCAATAAATGTAGTTTTCTTCAACAAAATGTAAACCAGACCTAAGATAATGACATCTTAAGTTTCAATTCAAGTTTCTAGTATATAACAACTTTAATTTCTTTCTATCTGATTATCTACACTGTCATAGTTAATTACGATAACTGTGTTAATCATCATACTGCAGAGAGCCGCATCCTCGTCTGAACTGTCAGGGCAGTCAGGGTGAGCGTCGCAGATGAAGCCGGGGTAAGTGCAGTTTCCATCCCGACACTGGAACATGCCAATGGGGCAAACGCGGGGAGGGCAGGTATCAGGTTCATCCGAGCCATCGCCACAATCTGACTGGCCGTCGCACTTCCACCATATAGGAACACACCTGAAGAGAAGAGAAAGCACAGACAGGTTAGCTTTGTCTGCATAAATCAAGATAACATACAATATTCTGCAACATTCACTGTCTGTCTCCTGTCTCACTACAGCTTGATTACAAAACAGAAAAACAGGAAAAATTGCAGTAGTATTAATCAATTAATCAATACAATTAATCAGTGATAGAATGAATAATTCAGTCATTATTCTCTTTAGTCATTTTGGATGAATGCTGGCCTTTTTAAATAGATTCAAAGTTTGCCAAGTCTTGTGTTGTTTGCATTAAATTCTAATACTACATCTAACCACTGAAAACCATCAAAACATGTCTGTCTTAAGCATAAAATCTGTAAAAAACAGCAACATAGCCTGTTTATGAAATATCAGAATTATTTTTCTGAAACTATATGTACATCTATGCGTGCATTATCATTGTTTTACTTTACAGTTTTTTAACACATTCACAGGCTTTAATGGACAACTTCCCAGTATCTAAGCCCATATCTCTGGAAATAATCCTATTATTTTTCATTATTTCTCAACAACTTTGATAGTGTTTACTGTAACAGAACAATAAGACTTGATGAGAATGGGGACACAAGTGACTGAATATCTGACTGACTTCTCATTGTCCCCACAGCGGAACTGAGTGCTGGAGCAGTCGGCGACACACTGGATCTTGAAGCCCACAGAGAGACCGATGAAGTGATCTGGACACTCGCAGAAAGCTTCCTGCCCACCAGGGCGAATCAGACACAAGTGGCTGCAGGTCAGGTGATGAGAGGAGCAGGGGTTCACACCTGGGAAATAAGTCGATTATAAATAGGTGGTCAACTTATGCTACAGTCCGTTGAGACAATAAGCATCTAAAGTTAAAATGTACGTACTGCGCGGCTGTCTGTAGGGGTGGTAGACGTGAATGTCAGAGGGCCGATGTGTGTTGTTGCCCATGAGTGTGCGCTCTTCGCCTGTGTACTTGTGGGCCTTCTCCACTGTGTGTGTGTTCCAGTCGGTCCAGTAAACCCAGTCCTCAAACAGGGAAACTGCAAAAACATGGGGAAGTGTGCCAGCGATGGCCCGGTGTCGGTTCTGGCCATCCATGTCTGCAAAGCTGAAGGTTGATGCAACAGAGAGTTATTACAGGCTTTTTACTGGTACTGTTATGCAGAAAAAAAACTGTTGAAGCAGACTTAATATCATAACTCACTCCAGAAAGTTAAGGTGGGAATCAGCAAAGAAGATCTTGTTGGTGGTGTAGTCTATGGTCAGAGCATTGGGCCACTCCAGCTTGGTGGTGATGATGGCACTAACATTGGTGCCGTCCATGCCAGCTCTGCCGATATACGCTGTGTCACCCCAGTCCGTCCAGTATAGCCATCTGGGTAAAAAAAGACAGGAAGGATAGAACAATGCATACACAGGATCAGTTGATTGTAGAGGATTTACCATTAAAAAAGTTCAACAAGCAACAAAAAGATAATATCATTCTTATTCTATGACACATTTTATGGTGTTTTTATATTAATTCGCTTAACTGGGGACAACTGCTAGCCTATCACAGATCAAATGCATCTGTCTGTGTGTGTGTGTGTGTGTGTGTGTGTGTGTGTGTGTGTGTAGGTGTGACCATCAGTACCCATATTTAGGGTTAACAACCACAGCACGAGGTCGGCTGATGATATAGGTGGTATTCCCATCTGTGAACTTTCCTGTCAGCAGCTTCTTCTGGTAACGCCCATCCAGCTCCATCACGTGAAGTGAGCCGTAATAAGAGTCAGACCAGTACAGCTTCCTGCAGCAGAGGCAGAAATGTTTTACCGACATCCCTCTAGCCACGTTTTGGTCAGCCAGACAACAGACTTTACAAGTAATTACATATCAGTTCGAAGAGGAAAGTTTACAGTTGATTTTAACACTAATTTATCTATGTATCGGACAGCTTATTGTTGAATGAATAATGATGAAGACAAAGAAGTTTTAATAATGATACACACCTGCCCACCCAGTCCAATGCCAGACCCTCAGCTCCCAAAAGGTCATCATCCGCCAGTGTCTCCCTGTCAGTCCCGTCGAGACGCATCCTCTCAATTGTTCCCGTCCCTGTATCCAGCCAGTAAAACCTCTTCTCAGCATCGTCAAAATCTAACGCCACCACATTGGACAGCCCTTGCAGGACTATACTCAGCTGTGAGCCGTCAGTGCTCACTTTGCGGATGTAGTAGCGATTGGTGTACAACACGTACGGGTCAATGCCACTGTTCTGACGACAGGTGCGTCCGTCCGCTTCACGGATGTACCCTGGGGCACATTTGCAGTGGTATGAGCCAACAGCGTTCTCGCAGATCTGGCTGCAGACAGCGGGCGTGCTAACACACTCGTTAATGTCCTCGCAGGCTTTGCCATCTGGCATGAGTTGGTAGCCAGGCTCGCAGGAGCAGTAGTACCCGGTGAGGGTGTCGGTGCAGATCTGGGCACACATGTGGATTGATGGGTTGTTGCACTCATTGATTCCTAACAAGAACAAAGTAAGAGGACAGAGACATGAAGCCACGGTGAAACAGATGTATGAGTTCAGAGATCTCAGTGTGAGTTATTGGAAAAGATTCTCAAAGATTAGGATGAACTGATTTCCTCCATTAACAGATGACTTAATCAGGGCTGCAAGGATATGTCAATCGAAAGAAAATGAACTATTGAATTTTGTTAATTGAAAATGTCAAACTGCCAGTTCCAGCCAATTAAATGTAAAGATCTGTTGCTTGTCTTTCTAATTTATAGGAGTTAATGAAAAGACTCTGGGTTTTGGTCTGTTAACTGGAGAAATGAAGACGTCCCTTTGGTTTCTTGGGAATCAGTAGGAGTAGGAGATTATTAATAAAATGGCAGATTACAGGATAGTGAAAATAATCATTAGTTGCAGCTCTGAAGCCCTGAACCCTGAATAAATCATTTGGTTAACAGAATTGAAAAATACTGGCTGGTCTCAACTTCTTAAAATTAAACATTCATTGCTCTTTTTTTTAAATCGGCATTTAATTAACACTATATTTTCAGACAATATTTTTGGCTTTTGAACTGATGAAACCATTTTAAACCATTAATATTTTAGCTAATCAAAAATGTTATGTTCATTAATTACCCTTAATCTAGAATATTATATATAAAAGTACGTAGGATATGATAATAATCATTTGTTGATGGCCAAATGTATTTAGTCATATATTCATGTATAACACAGAAAATGCAGTAGTTTTACATAAGAGATAAGGCGATTTTTCAATTTAACAGTTTGATTTAAAAAATGTAATTTTGTAAGGGCATCGATTTAAGGATAGCGAATGGTCTTTCCAAATGTTTACTATTTGGGCAGAAACTGTTTTGTTGGTCTCCACTGAATTTAAACAGTAAAACTGTGGTGTGATGGCTCTTGAGGAGAGAAAGTCACATTAATTCATATCAATATTGTCACAAAATGTCATATTCCTCTCACCACAGCCTTTTTCGTCGCTTTCATCCCGGCAGTCCTTCTGCCCGTTGCACACCTTAGCGATGTCAATGCACTCGCCTGACTTGCACATGTAATGCTGAGGAGAACAGGTGGGCTGGGGCTTGATGCACAAGCTGTCAGCCTCATCTGAACCATCCAGACAGTCACTCGCGCCGTCACAGGTGTAGGCGGAAGGGATGCAGGCTCCGTTACCGCAGGTGAACTCGTTGCTGCTGCAGGTGTCATAAGTACAGCCCAACTCATCACTGCCATCCCCGCAGTCGTTCACACGGTCACAGCTGGGGAGGAGGAGTAATTTATCAGACTCTATTCAGTGAGGAGCAAATTCTTTTCCAGTGTTGTAAACAAACCTCTGCTTTATTCACTTGCACACACTTTATTCACTCTGACTTACTGGTAGGGGATGAGGATGCAGAGCCCGTTGGAACAGGCAAACTCGTTCATATGGCAAGTACGGTTGGGGCAGTTCTGGAGCTCATCAGCTGCGTTGGCACAGTCTTTGTCCCCATCACATACAAAACTTAATGGTATACAACGTGGGTGGCCTGGGTGCCAGGTCGGGCAGGTGAACTGGCCTGAACTGCAGGTACGCTGGCCTACAGCAGAAAGAAAGAATGGAAGAATAGGGTACAAAATATATTCATATGTCGCAAGATCACATATTAAGCTGTAAAGATTCTGAGAGCGCACATAATAAAAGAGGCAAATATCAGATGAGAGATGCGACAGAGCAGAGAAAAAAGCTCAAAATATTCTAACCTCTAACAAAACAAATAAACTAAATAGATCTGGAGTATTACGTTCACACAGGGTAAGAAATAAACATTGTATCTCACCACACTGTAGCTCAACAGCCTCATCGCTACTGTCCCAGCAGTCATTGTTGCCATCACAGACCATTGACGCAGGAATGCAGTTTCCATTTGTACATGTGAACTGGCCTGAACTGCAGGTTCTGATTATATCCTCTGAACAGGAACAAAAAAAAAAAAATGGTAAAAGAGAGAATGTGTCATATATCCAGCCAAATTGATTGCTGGATTTAAACCAATGGATACTATCACCATAATTATTGGATGATGTCAAGATCAATACAAAGCAGAATTAATGATATACTTTTTGCACAATTTAGGCTGTGAGGTACAAGCAAAAAATTAAAACATAAATTGTAGCTTGATTAAATAAACAAGTAAATGTAATATTAGAAATATAAAGTAATGAATATTAATGTAACTGCAAAGAAGCAAGAACTCAGAAGTCTTCTATCAGAGTCATGTGAAAATAGAAATGTAAAGAATGTAAATTGCATCTGTCTAAAAAGCCAAACAGTCAAATGTGAATGCAGAGAACTCACCACAAGTAGGAGGTTCATCTGTCCCATCACGGCAGTCGTGGATGGAGTCACATACCCACGAGGTAGGGATACACTTCCCCTCATCGCAACGGAACTGGTCCGGAGGGCATGTACGACCCGCTGTAGCACAGCAGCACAGACGTATACCCATGTACAGTTATACTGAATTTACTTAGCAGCTAAAACGTAAACTTACCTGCTTGTCTCTGTTTCCCACTCTCTCTCACTTAGCAGCAGGACAAATACTGAGTGTTCAGCTTACCACAGAAGAGAGGATTCTCATCACTGTTGTCTCCACAGTTGTTGTAGCCATCACACAGGTTTTCAGGGAAGATGCAGATGTTGGTGTGGTCACACTTGATCCGGCCATCAGGACATGTCCTGTCAGCTGGAGAGGAAAATCAAAACATCAACCAAAAGTTGAGAAACATACAGAGACTGGACACGTCTCTTACTTAGGAAAGTGAATATAAGAACTGTGTTTTTTTTCTCAACAGGTGCCTGAGTAATGCTCTGCTTAAGGGAACAAAAATTACTAACAGAGCAGCTCAGTTAATGAATCAGTCCCTTAATCATCACTCACGGCAGTTGATTTCATCAGAGGCGTTGTCTCTACAGTCATTGATGCCATTACAGACGAAGTCTGCACTGATGCAGCGCCCGTTGGCACAGGTGAACTCAGAGGCAGGATTACAGGTAGGGAAGGGACAACCTCGCTCGTCGCTGTTGTCACCACAGTCATTTGTGTAGTCACACACATATGAGAGCCGCACACAGCGGCCATTGTCACAGGTGAAGTCAATGGATGAGCAGGTGTGGAAGGCTACAGAAGAGGAATAATAGAGTGCTGATTTACTTTAATGCCATGCTATTTATGCTTTAGGTTTTCGGCTCATTTTGCATTGTGAAGACCAGCTGAAAAAGCCCACAGTTTAACAAATGTACACTAATCAATAATAATAACTACAGAGAGAATTGAAACAGTAAAAGCCAAAAAAAAAATGTGTCCCACTGTCCCACTTTGGCATTGTGTAGTCTTTTTAATACCTACTTCAGGAGGCAAATTTCAGGGTTCAAAAAATTACAAGTGTTTATGTAAATATTCAAGGGGTGAGAACCAGAAAGGTGACAGTGAGTGAAAATCAAAAAACAAAGTCAGAACAAAATACAGTATGATCATTTTTGTTTTGGCTCTTTGGTCACATGTCACTGACTGGTTCTCACCCCTTAATTTTTAAATCTCCTTGCTTATTTGGTTTAAAGTCAGATTAAACGTCATCTCTCACCGCACACTCTCTCCAGCTCATCCGTGTTATCCTGGCAGTCGTTTACGCCGTCACACTTCCAATGCGAAGAGATGCAATTACCGTTGAGGCACGTGAACTGCTCTGGCTGACAGCGGCTTCCTGTGTCTTTGATGCAGTCTTTGCCATTGTTGGCCAGGTACCACTTCCCCTCATGAGGACACTGGCACTCTGGACCTGATGGACCTGCAGGGGAGATTAAGGGAGGTGAGGAAATTTAAGGATGGAGAGGAACTGAAGGGAACACAGGAGATAACCTTTTTAATTAGTAGTGCTGTGTGTCTCTTTGTGTCTTCTAGGATGTTCAGAACTCTTCTTTATTTTCTTAGTGAGAAAGTTTTAACTTTAACATAACTTGAAACAAAACATTGATACTTAGTGCATCTATCTTTGTTAAAGCATCAAAGGGTTTTATTCAGTTATTCAGTTTAATATTAGTATTATTATATATTATTAGTTATTCAAGAGGCAACAGACACAATTTCAAGCAACATAAATGATGAGTCATTCCCTTCGACAGCTGATGATTAGGCAGTCTGTTCACCGAAAGCTGCATTCACAATTTGAGATTTTTTGTAGCAAGGTTACTGATATAATAACTTTCTTTTTTCTGATGTTAGCTGCATAACTTGAATGGAGGATTAGGGGATTCAGTGACTTGCTCGGTAGCACCCTCGAGGCAGAGACAGCTCTTACCGGAAACACAGACATGACTGCAGCCTCCGTTGAACTGCTGACAGAAGCTGGAGCAGCTCTCCTGCTTAGATCTGGTATAAACATGGATGTCGTTGGGACGGTACTGCATTTCCTGAGCCATCACTGTGAGGCCAGAGCCATCATCCTTCGCAGCCCTAAACAAAGCTCTCTCAGACCAGTCGGTCCAGAAGATGTCCTGTTGGAAGACAGTCATGGCGTACGGGTACTGGACCCCCTGGAGGATCACTTGTCGGTTCTCACCATTAAGATTGCAGCGCTCAATCTTTTTTCTGGGAGGGAGGAGAGGAGTTGTCAAAAAATGTGAGCAGTACGTGATTTGTTGCAATATAGATTATATTAAAAAACATACGTTGAGGCATCAGCCCAGTAGAGCATCCTTTCTTCATAATCCAGAGACAGGCCATTGGGTGTTGTAAGGCCGCTGTTGATGATTTCGGTGCGGAAATTTCCACCCAGTGTGGCCCTCTCAATCTTAGCTGGATAGCCCCAGTCAGTCCAGTACAGGTAACTGGGCATAGAGGGGAATGAAAGAGAGGAGAGGAGCTTATTGATATACTTTGATGATCACACCACAGTCAGTACATCACGTCTATGTATATATTTTGGTAAGTAAGTTGCTTTACCCATAGCAGGGGTCGACAATGATGGCTCTCGGACGGTATCCATGGGCGACAATTGAGCGGTTCGTCCCATCCATCCCCATGGACTGAACATTCTGGGCATAGTAGTCAGTGAAGTAGAGACGCTTGTGGACCCAGTCATATGCCAATCCTTCTGGGTCATCCAAATCTGAACAGTATAACAGAAAGAAGAGGATATTGAATGAAGAGAGAAAAAACAACAATAAGGGCATGAAGGAAGTAAGAAAATGAAATATGGTGAGGGAGGAAAGTTAGAAAGAAAATATATTTAAAAAGGTAACACGGTAACAATCAATGCTCACCTGTAGCTAAAAAGACAGGAGGGCTGCTGGCTGATGTCGTGATGATGGATCCAATTCTGCTCCGACCATACCCCGCATACTGGGTGAAGAAAATTCGCTTCTCCTCAAAGTTGTAATCCAAACCCATTAAGCCATAGCCCAGGCTCACCGGTGGATAGGGGGTGCTATGATCTGCAGGGTCTAACCTCAAGCTACTCAGTGTGTAGTCTGTGGTGAAAATTAGAAACTCATCTAGGCCGTAACCACATGTGACTCCATTACTAAGGAGTGACCCATGTGCACAACCACATTTTGGTTTTTCCTGGTCTGGTATGGCAAAGCAGAGCTGCTGGCACCGCCCGTTATCTTCGTGACATGGGTTGAAGCCCACCTGGTGGGCAGACGTAGGCTGGACATGAACGTCAAAGATGACAACGTCCATTGGCTGATCAAGACTGTCTCGAATTACCTGGTACCAAAAAAGACAAAAATTTGTTTTGTTATTTGTGACTTAACAATCTGCTGTACAACTATGATGTCACTGTCTGGCAACTACATAAAAGTCTTGTGCATGTTGTTTTTACACATGAACATAAATTGACTAGAGCCCATAAAACTGAAAATTACAAAACAGCATCATAATGGAAGCTAAAACTGTGTGTTCAATCCAGCAGATTTAACGCTCACCTCTGGCTGGGTGGAATTGGCAGGGTCCTTGCTGGCCTGGAAGAGCTTCCCAAGCTTTTTATCCACCCACAGCATGTTGTTTCCAAATATAGCCAGTCCTGTTGGAGACGGATACCGACTGCCATACCGGATAATCTCTCTCTGTGTTCCGTCTGCGGCCATTCGGGAGATCATATCTAGAGCATCGTCTGTCCAGTAGAGGAAATTGTTGGTGTAATCAACGATAAGGCCACGTGGTGACACTAGGCTTTCTGATGCCAACACAGTGCGGTTGGTGCCATCCAGCAGGGCCCGCTCAATCTTGGGTGTTTGGCCATAATCAGTCCAGAAGAGATAGCGAAGCTTGGGGCTGACAGCCAGGTCACGGGGCTGGTCGTTGGTGGACTTGAGGAGAATCATTCGGAAGCTGGTGTTTATGGCAAGGACCTCCAGGTAGGTCTGGCTCTCAAAGACATTTGTGAAGTATAAGTTACCTAACAGATGAGGGAGAGACAGTTATAAAGCCGGACAGTGTAACACAGGATTAAGTACTGCATGAGACAAATAAACTTCAGTGAATTAACATTTATTAACCAAGTACCAGTTCATATCTTTGCTCCTAAAGCCTTTCTGTAAAGGTAATGGATAAATAAAGGGATGGTTGAGTGGCCTCATACCTGCAATCCAGTCTACAGCGAGGCCATGGATGCCACCTCTTCCAATTCCTGAGGTGATGACACTCCTGTAAGACCCTCCATCTGTTTTCGCCCTGAAGATGCCCCTGTATGTGGTGGAGGTGCTGTTGTCAGCCCAGTATACAAAGCCAGACTCAAAATGGAGGTCCAACTTGGTCTTAACGGAGTAGGTAGCTGCAAAAGTCAAAATGTGTTACTTGTATAAACTGAGAATTTGGTATTAGACAAGACAATACAAGAGACAGAACAGGATTAAACATAATGTAGAAAAACATTAGGTCAAACATACGTCCACCGACAGGCACCATAGCCTCAGAGTGGTCCGAGCTGTTTATGTGGAAACCACAGACATACTTGGAGGTGGAGACTACAGCGAAAGATTCATACTGTTCACATCTGGTGCCATCATGAGACAGGTAAAAGCCTGTGGTGCAGGCACAGGTCTTCTCATTGTTTGGCTTGGGCAGGCAGAGGTGGGGGCAGCCGCCGTTGTTGGAGCTGCAGGCGTTAGTAGTCCCTGCTGAGTCTGAGGTGGAGACAGAAAAAACAGTGTTGGAGATGAATATAACTCGAAGATCTAAACTCAACCACAAAACGATCACAATCTCTGCTGTCAGGGCTCCTCGACTTTGGACTGACTGGCCTACAGGGCTCAGAGCAGCAAGCTTTGTACCGTTTTTCAATAAATAATGTTCTTTTGGGGGGACTGTCCACCTTAATTAGGTATTGTAGTATTGCTGCGCTTCTTTTGGTTGCCTGTCACCTTCAAGACACAGTTACAGTTGGAGTGTGAGGGCGGAAGACAGCTAACTCGAGAAAACATAATGTGAAGGTGTACATGAACATTTCTTCCGTGATCATGTCAGTTTACATCAGAAGTTGGTTGTTTAAGAATGAACAACTAGTTCTGCTTTGATTGATGCGTCATGGCACACACTGTGCGTTTTACTGTGATTTTTGTGTTTGTCTACATATATTCAATGTTTATATTACTATAGCATCTGAGCATTAATTATCAATTTATCTGTTTAAAATGATAATGTATGCTGCCCAAAAATTACTTGAGCATTAAAAATGTATTAATTCCACTATTTACCACTACCTTACCAACTTGTTTCTCTAATAATTGATAAAAATTGTCATAAAAAAAGGATAGATTATTTACTTATTTTGCTAAAACTAAAGAGCTGTGAGAACTGCATCAGTAAAAGGCTGTATCAACACAACGAAGATGAAAAATGAGTTGTGCTCGATTCTGCTGTGTGCTGTCCTTGAGGAGGACACTAAACTCCTACTCGCTCACTGGCAATAATTGCATAACAGTCTGGATGAAAATACCAAAAAAGGCTCAAGGACAGGCACCTCTGGATAAAATTAAAAAAACAGTGAGCCCACGTACTGTCTCTGGCATGCACTTTGATGGCATGGAGGCCAGACATGCCGCTCCTCATCACTACCATGTTGGCACCAGAGTCCTTGTCCACCCTCTCGATGACCTCATAGTCCAGGTCGGTGTAGTAAAGGTGATTCTCATGAATCGCCAGCCCCCACGGATGGGACAGGCCACTCACCACTGTTACTCGAGTTACTCCATCCATGGTGCCAGACTCGATCTGAGCAAAAAAGAAAGGAGTGCAAAGAGGAGGACGTTACTTAAAGTAGCTGAATCATTACTATGATGATGGAACTATAAAACTATTTGATTAGAACTGATATTGCTACAAGGTAACTAGCTGGAAAAGACAAATGTGAAATTGGGGAAAAGATGTCAAGTATTAAAAGAATAACATTAAATCTTTAAGTCTATATGTGCGCACCACTCCTGAGCCCGCCACGCCCCAGTACAGTTTTTGGGTGGAGATGTCAGCAGCGATGAATCCTATGTTAACCAGATTTCCTGTGTAGAGGTTGGTGACATTTCCTCCGTCCATCTGAGCACTGCCAACCTTTGGAGGAACTCCACCATCTGAGCCCTTGTCTGTCCAAAACAATCTCCTGGGAAGGAAAAGTGTAAATATGATAAAATAATTAAAGCGAGTTAGAGTTCGTCAAAAATGAGTCAGTCATCATGATGTATGTATCAAAAGTTCTTATTTGGAGTATAACTAGTTTTACCTACTGTGCAACAAAGCTAAGATGCAGGAAAAAATGCATGAGTTACAGATAACTGTTTATAGTTTTGGGTTAGTTAAATCACATGAAACATGATAGAGATGGACATATTGCTGTTGGAGAAATACATCCTCTTGGTGGTCTTTCGAACAACTGGACCACTTTGTCCTCATCATCTCAATTACTGACTTTAAACCATGTCTCTGAATTTAAGTAAAACAGCAAGTACTCAATAGCTTTCATTTCTCAGTGAGCAGATGTTTTACCCTCTGACTGGATCGAGGGCAATTCCAACAGGCTCTCCTACTCCCTCTGGTTTACCAGTGGAGGTGATGAGGGTCTTCCTGTAGTGCTCATTTCCATCCACACGGATAACCTATGTGAAGCGTAAAAATATTATTTTTTTAATTGCACAATGATGATGCAAAAACTGAAATCAAGACAGACAAACAAAATGTGCAGATCAAAACAAGAAAACTACGAACTTTACATTAAGGGGAAAAAAATAAATACATATTGTACTAAATAAATGAAATAATCCAATTATAAAGCAAAGTGTAGCAACCTTTCTATCATTCCAGGGTCGTTTACATTTTACGTGTTTAATTTAGTCATCTGTCCAACCGTGTCACCTCACAAAATCATAATTTTAGCCTAAAAAAGGTGCTTACCTCTATGGATTTAACAGTGGGATTGGTGTAATACATTATTCGGCCTATCCAGTCAAAAGCCAGTCCGGATGGTGAGCCCATGAGAGCAGCTGGAGCAAACTCAGACCTATTGGTTCCACTGGTTTTCACTTGCCATATAGAACCCTGTTATTAGAGCAAAGTCAGAGAGCATACTTCAAAATAAGCCTGCTAGAAAATGTAGATACCAAGTCATATGACACAAAACACAGAACGAAATATGCAATCAATAATAGCATTCCATATTATGTGATGAAAATAATATATCCAAGCAGTAAAAGAAAACACTAACAGTTTTACTTGCATATAGGGATACTTGATTTTTATATACATATATATATATATATATATAAGTGATCTAGTCCATCATTCATTTGAGAAGTCAGTCCTCAATCCTAATATATATTTGAACACTCTAATTCAATTGAAGACTTCCACTCACAGTGCTCTGCACCCAATAGACAAGCTGCTCCTGGTCATCAAAGTCAATGTCCCGCCCTTTGGTGATGCCCGACACAGGAGTCATTGCGTTGTTTGAAGTGTCAGTGGGGTCCAGAGGAATGCCAAAGATCACTGAATCTCTCACCACCATCAAGAAGGGAGTCTCATCTAGAGCAGAAGTACACATGATGAGAGGAAGGCATCACTCACACAACAAGCTGGAGAAGAAAACATACTTGAGCCTTTTAAACGGATGCAGATTATATGTATATCCGAGTGCTGTTGTAGACAACACTAAATAAAGGACAGCTAGAAACCCTACCTTTGACACAAGTGCGTTTGTCCACATCAAGCTTCCAGCCAGACTGACAGTCACAATTGTAGTATCTGGGTCTCAGGCCTGACAGCAGGCACAGCTGAGTGCACGGGTGGTCTTTGCATGGGTTGAGGCCTAAATAGCAAAAATAGTGTCACCTTCAATCAGACTTAATATGACTTTTGACATCTTTGATTTCAAAATCAATATTCTGTGTATCACTTGAAATGGTGTTTTTTGAGCATTTATGACACTACCATATAGTTGGCAAAACTTTAGGAGCATGCATTCAAACACTTATACAGGCTCAATACATACTCACTGATAACAGATGAGACATGCTATTACCTTCAAACTCTGCATCAATACACTACATTTTGATACACTTAAAAAAACTACACATATCAGAGTTAGATTTGTCATTACCTGCAGGCTGTTTGATGGGATGGTCCATAACGATGCCCATGGGCTGGTACACATTGTTCAGCATAATGGTGACATTGCCACCGTGGAACTTGTTGGTCCTCATTACCTTGCTGGTGTAGCGCTCTGACCAGTAGATGCTATCCTCGAAGATGGTCATACTGTGTGGGTGCTGGAGAACCTGGAGTGAAGTGGACATTCACAGAGGTGACGGTTTTTTAAAACTTTATTTATCTAATGAGCTTAGATGTGTATTTCAGCACCATGGGATTTATGTTGATACATTAACACTCATTCATATGCGGGAACTCACCTATCTTAAAGTTTCACTACTACTACTTGTACCAAGTCTAATATATCAGGTATAATATACCAATACTACTATAGAGAATACTGTGAATTAGTCTAGTCTATTAGCCCAGGCTATAACAATTTTGTATTGATATACCTAAACGTACCATGTCACTTGCCATGACCTGATAGCGGTTTTTGCCATCATAGTCACAGTAGTCAATGTACTTGAGGTAGGCATCAGCAAAGTAGACCCTGCGTGTGGTGTAGTCCAGGGTCAGGCCATTGGGCCAGTAGACCTTATCCTTGACAATGACTTGTCTCATGGCTCCATTCATGTTGGCCCGCTCAATCCTGGGGTTCTGACCCCAGTCCGACCAGAACATCAGGTTGGTGCTAGGTAGAAAGAAAGTGAAATTAGAAGCTTTACTAATAGTCTCGCAACCTTGCTGTTTAAGGAAAGACTTTTTTCAATTATGGCATTAAACATAAAATCATAAAGAGACAGAAAAAGATTTGAAAAACAAATTTTAAAAAAATCAAGGCCCTTCCAAGTGTTTCCCAAAGAGTGACTTACTAGTTACGGGGGTCTAAAACTAGTCCGCGGGGACGGGTGATATTTTTGGTGAGGAGGACTTTCCGAAAGCGACCGTCCAGAGTAGAAACCTCAATGTTCTCCATGACAGAGTCGGTCCAGTAAAGGTTCCGAGCCACCCAGTCCACAGCTATAGTCTCTGGTTCCATCAGACCAGAGGAGAACATCTACGACAATAGGGTGATATTTGACTGCGAGACGAGAGCCCCAAAATATTTTACAGTTTCAAATTGGGCCACATCATGCTTAAGTTTGGGAATCGTTGCTTTTGAGAAATTCCACTGATGTGATACATCTGTGCCATCACTTCACTTACTTCCCGTATGTCTGTGCCATTGTCGTAGGAACTCATTATTTTCTTCTGCGAGGCATCAGCCCAGTAGATTCTGGAAGTGATGTGATCAAAGTCTACAGTCACAATGCTTGAACCGCTGACCACTGGATGTATCAGGGGTGGTCTCACGTTGATCCGCTGGGCGATGATCTGGTTACGTCTTGCAACCATAAGTACAGCTGCTACGTTGTCTAAAGGTAGAAAAATATCTTGTTTCTTACCAACATCTGTGTATCTATGCTACACAAAGAAGGGAATGTCACATTTAAATATTAAACACATAATGCAATTTAAAAGTATTCTGCTGTGTTTGCATGTATGGAATACCTTTGTTGTTATCTTTGCTAGATCTTGCTTTAAGTTCCTGCTCTTAGGGCTTTTAAAGGGCCAAAAATATCAAATTTCCTTTTAGTGATACATCAACTAATTAGAGTTGCTCACTTGTAGCTTTGCAGGTGCGTCCATCAGGCTCGAGGAGGTAACCATGTGAGCAGGAGCACCTGAAGGTTCCCCTCTCGTTGAAGCACTGCTGGCTGCAGAAACCCGGAATCAGACACTCGTTGATGTCTTCACAGGTCTTGGAGTCATTAAGGAGCTGATATCCTGGGTGACAGGTACACTGAGCCCCGTATGGTCCTTGAATGCAGCCGTCACTGCAGCCCCCGTTGTTCAGTGCACAGTCATCTTGGTCTTCATTAAAAATACGACAGTGAGTTTTTACTGTGCATTTATGAGGCATCATCCTGTATTTTGTGCATGACTGATGTTTATATAATGTTTCTTTTTTGTCTTTTTTTTTGTTACATTGTGCTACATCCATGCTTAGTGTTTTAATGTAACAATATTTAAAAAATGTTCTAAGTTAATTCCATATGTTGCTCTACTTTTTAGTTGTTGTGAACACTATTACAACCATAAACAACATCATTTTCATTTATTCAGCTTTGCATTATATACAATGGCATTAATATTATATATAATGCATGACATTTTTTATCACTCACTGCAGATGGGTGACTCATCCGCTCCATTAGGGCAATCCCTCTGGCCGTTGCACACCTTGTCCAGGTCAATGCACAGCAGGTCTCCGGGGCACTGCCACTGGTCAGATGGACAGCGAAATGGAGGGGTGGGGCAGTTCTGCTCATCACTCATGTCCCTGCAGTCATTGTCACCGTCACACACCCAGTATGTTGGGATGCACAGCTTGTTGGCACACTGGAAATAGTTGGATCTGCAGGTGACAGGCCCACAGGAGTTGTGTTCGTCTGATCCATCCTCACAGTCTGGATGGCCGTCGCACTCCCAATTGTCTGGTATGCAGAATCCGTCAGTCTGGCACTGGAACTCATCATCATGGCAGAGGCCTGGCCCTCGAGTGGCTGGAGAGGCCACAGACATTCAAAATGACCAAAACAGCAGTGGCTTACTCACCAGCAGAAGGACAGAGGTGTTCATCATTGATTCATGTCAATAATAGTTTTTCTATTTGATTGAATAATATCTACAATAGAGCTGACAGAATTTTAAGTTCTGCAATCGATCATGATTACATCTTTAATTAATGCAATTGACATAATTCTTATAATAGTTTTAGAGAGTTAAGCGCTTACGACAGTCTCGTTCATCAGAGTGGTCCCTGCAGTCGAACACTCCATCACACTCATACACGGAACTAACACACTGGTCCCCACTGGCACAGGCAAACTCATAGGAGGCACAGGTAAACTCTTAAGGAGAAAAATAAGGGGAAAAGAAGTACTCAGCATTAGCATGAAAACATAATAAATGATCAAAATAAATAAAACAGAACACAAAAAAGAGTGAAGTCTGTGAAGAAATGGTGAGTCTTACCACAGTTTTTCTCATCAGAACCATCCAGGCAGTCCTGGTCTCCATCACACACATAGGAGAAGTGGAGACAGCGGTGGTCAGGACACAGGAAGTAGTTAGGAGGGCATGTAGTGATTGTTGAGTCTGTAAATGACAGATAATTTATCAGAATATGGTTACATTACATTTACAAGATATTTGTATACACAGTATTTTATGTATTAAAATCATATTAAGTGACTAGTTAAGCTGACACAGCTGAAAATTGGAGCCTGACATACTTACTGCAGTTGTGTTCATCAGAGCCATCACCGCAGTCATTCATACCGTCACACAGCCATGATTTAGAGATACACCTGTTGTTCTCGCAGGTAAAGTAGTTGGAGGCACAGGTTTTAGGGACTCCAGTGGGACAGTTTGCTTCGTCAGAGCCGTCGCCGCAGTCATCCATGCCATCACAGCGCCAACTGGACCGGATGCAGTGCTTGTTGTTGCAGGTGAAAGCCCATGGAGAGCAGGTCGCTCCTGGTGAAGATATATGAGGTAGTTCGTTAAATTAATAAAGCTGTTTACTCAGTAATTCCCTTCCACCACTCCTCAGACATATTTTCTTATAAAGTCACCTGTATCTGTGCAGTTGGCCTCATCAGTCTTATCAAAACAATCAGCAATTCCATCACAGCGCTGAGAGAGGGGTGTGCAGTGGCCTTCATCACATGCAAAGGCTTGGTCGCCACAGCTGGTGTCAGGTGGGGGAACAGAATCATCCTTGATGCAGTCTCTCTGATTGACCTGGAGTTTCATACCATACGGACAGCCGCACACTCGACCGTAGGAGGGAGTTGGGAAACAGAAGTGGCTGCAGCGCCCGTTGGGCAATATATTGCACTGGCTGGTGATCGCTGTCAGGAGGATGATAAAGATGCAGTCAGTGGTTTTCTGGATTATTTTATTTGGCTGACTCACAGTTAACTCTCGCTCTGGCCATTCTCACCCTGCAGTCATTGATTATTCTTGTTTGAGAATGTGATGCAAATACTGTTGTCTTCTTTTCACTCTACAAGCAGTCAAATCCTCTTTGTCCTGTTCATACATGCATTATATCTATCTAACTGTCCTTACCATTTTGCATAAATTACTGTAGGACTTGGGTATTAAACTATTAACAGATTTCGATGCCTCCCTGTGTGTGAACTTACTGCTGTGAAGGTCAGCTGTGTAGGCTTTGATATTCATGATGCCAGTGATTCCTTGTCTGATCATTATGTTTCCTCCTCCATCCCTTTTCCTCATCTCAAATATTCCTCTGGTCCTTGTGTCAGACACATATAGGTAGTCTACAAGACAGAAAATGATTATCAGCATGTTAACAAAACACTACAAAAGATACCAAAAACAAATACACATTCACAAAATGTATAAGAGGGGTCACGAGTAGCTGTATTGCAGTTCTGAGAAAAGGCAAAAAATTAAAGTGAGTAAAGTTGACATGCATGGCAGTATTATTGTGTTTTCCTAAAGAAAACTCACATTTGGCAGAAATAAAACAAGTAGAATTATTACTCGTTTACAGTATTGAGCATTGGATGGAATATACTGATATTAAGGCATTACATTAATTCAAGTAACCCCTCTGTCCACCACTGCGTTGATCTGAGTGCAAAAATTCTGACAAGAGTTTTTAGTTTTAGACGCTTATAATTAAGATTGGGTGTCATTGTTTCAAAGCTGAAGATAAACCTAAATAGTACTGTATACAACTTGGATACGCCTATGCATGTGTAACATAGTTCCAACAGAATAAGTGTCAGTCGTGAAGAGAGACAAAGAAACCTACCTGTATAAATTGTAAGAGAGAAGGGTTGAGTGATCTGGCCAAGATTGGTAAACGTCTGTCTGTCAGTTCCGTAAATGCTAATGTGACCAACCTGCTTCAATTCGGCATCCACCCAATACAACCTGTTTGTCCTGTTGAAGACCGATCACAAAGAATGAATATAAATAAATACTGCAAGTCACAAAACCCACATTGTTTTAATCCTTGAAATCCTTGTTTCTGCCCATCATCACTGTGCTTACACATAATCAATAGCGAGTCCATACGGCGTTCCCAGTGTTGTGTTGACTATTGGAATAGCATTGCTGCCATCTGTGAACGCTCTCATTATGACCGCTGGACGGTACCAGTCAGACCAAAACAAGAAGCTGTGGATCAACATTTGATTGGACACACATGGAGAAAGAAATGTCAGTTAAGGATTAAACACAATGAAATCAGTAAACCTTGATGTCTTTTTATGGATTATAACACAACCATGGAGCCTGAACGTATTAAATCATGGTTGCAATTGGCAATAAATAGACTAAATAGACTATCTAAATGACATTTTCAGAGAATTACTAAAGGCTAACTGAATTAAACGAAACTGATTACAGCAAACGACATTCAGAAAATATTGCACACACAATATTACAATGAAAGTTTGCTAGACTGTAATATTTCATACATAGGTGAATGTGGTGTAATGTGCATTGTGTTTAATTCCCTGATCACTTTTCTAGTGTTTTAAGCCTTATAATCGGAGTACTCACCCAGCACCAGGATGCACTGAGATTCCTTTTGGGTACCTCAATCCCGTCGCAATATCTCGTCTGGATTTGTCTGTAATTCTGTAGGCCACCACGGATCTGTAGGTGCTCGTGGTCCAAAACAAGACTTTGGAGGTCCAGTCATAAGCCATGGCGTCTATCGATCCGACTCTGTAGCCCGTCAGAATCTGTTGGACTGAGAATGGATAAAAAAAAATCCATGCAGTGAGGTGTGACACACAAGTTTAAGAATCAAGCCTTAAAAACAAAATGTAGCAATGAAATATATCCTAATGGGAAACAAACTAACTTACAAATGTATTCTGCATGACAAACACATGGTATCGCTAACGGCTCTCAGAATGCTTTTTAACACAGACAACAAAAAATGTACCAGTGCCATTGAGGTTCGACTTATAGACAAGGCCTCTGGACCTGTCGTTGTAGAAAATGGAGCCTTCGCTGCCATCAAACTCCACAGCAGAACCAGCGAATGATGCCCCAAACCCTGAGAGGGGCAGAGTGATGTCCTCCTGGAGGGACAAGTTCAGTGGAATTCCCCGCACCCCCAGAGTGGTGGCTATCATCAGGAAGTCCTTCACCTCTGTGAAAAGAGGGAGTGGTGGTGGTTATGTGCAGGGAGACACATTGTCTAAAAAATGTTATCCTTAATCAACTGATGGTTGAAGGTAACTGAGACAAAAATATTGAGGAGAAATTTGATATGATAATGTGTATGATGGCTTAATGTGATACAAACACACACATACACAGTATATATTAGGGCTGCATGATATGGTTGAGAAATCATGTTGAGATTATTTTGTAGGATTGTGTGATCGTGATATGATTCACAATAAGTGGGCATACTCATTTTTGTATCGTTCATTGTCTTCAAAACTATTAAAATCATGATGTGCCAAAGTCATGATATCTTTAGAACTAAACTTAACTATGTAACTATATACTTACACATATATTTCTAACCATACACTTCAAATAAGACGAAATCCTTGCAATTTAGAAGGTATGCGTACAATATCATGTTTTATGACTGATTTACACGGACAAATATCTAACGGCAAAACACAGAAAGTATTGCGAACTTGACTAACAGACCTACTCTAAGCATCAGGTCATAAAGGGGACACTTACTGAAGCAGGAATGGCGGTCGGGTTGTAGGTCGTAACCATGGTGACACTTGCAGCGGAAGCCAAGACCATCATTGTCGGTGCGGTGACTCAATACACAGATCTGCTGACAGCCACCGTTGTGTCTGCCGCAAGGGTTCATCACTGTGAGACAAGACAGATGTGTCATCTTATCACAGCACTGTTGTTTCTCAAATCGCTGTAGTCTTCATTTATAACCATAACTAATAAGATTCGATGTATGTGTTATTAAAGTAAAGAAAAGTGTGAGTGTCACTTTGTAGACAGCATCCTAAACAAATTCTCCACGGAGCGATATCAGAAAAATCCAAAAACAAAACATGTACAATGTTCATGTAGGACTACATGAATTCTGGAAACACTGTGACATCTCTGGACGCTGAACTTAACCTGACTTGTTAAGGGTTGGAGGTGCATCTCCTTACCAACAGGTTGCAAGACAGGGTGTGAGACCACAACATGGCCCGGTTGATTTGCAGTCCGATAGATAAGCGATGGGTTGCTGCCGTTGAAGCGGTTGGTTCTTATCACACCCATCTTAGCCCAGTCAGTGAAGAATACATGGTTTTCAAACACAGCAATTCCAAAAGGATGCGGAGCCTGGGTTGCACCATTGAGGACTATTTTCCTAGGAGACACCAACAGATCAACATGGCCATCAATTTTTAGCTCAACATTAATCTGTGGGTAAGGAAAAATTATGAATGATGGCATTTTCATACAACCTTTACCTGTGCAAACCGCTGTATGTGACAGTCTCCACTGTGTCAAAGTGGCTATCAGACCAGTAGACCCTCTGGGTGACAATATCTAGGGTGATTCCTGTTGGAATGCCGAGTCTGGTCTTCACTAGCTCAAATCGGTTACTGCCGTCCATAAAAGCACGCTCAAGCTTCATCTGCTCATCTCTTTCTCCCATGTCCGTGAAGAACATGTAGCTGCAAACAAACAAAGAATGAGGACTTAAAGAGAGTCTACATAAAGCTATGTGATGTGTGGTCAAGTGGAAGCAAAAACTCTATAATAGAATGACTGAGTTCTTCACCACCATAAATTTGAAATCAAAGAGGAAGGGGTTAATGAATGGGCTTCAACTGATCAGCTTAATTGATAATGACAACAAGTAAACATGTGGCAGAGCAGACTTAACACCAGTCTTTACTAAACTGTTTCAGAAAAGAAATAAATCAGACCCACAGTAAAACAGAAAGCCTGCAGAATTTAAACCCACCCAACTGTAGGGTCCAGGGCGAGGCCATGAGGATTCTGCAGGTTTTCAGCCACCAGCGTGACCCGATGACCTCCATCAAAGTTGCACATGTCGATACGCTCCATCCTGGCCTCTAAGACATAGAGTTTGAAGTTGATCCAGTCCACAGCGAGATTTTGGACATGGAGGACTGCAGTCGTCAGAACCTCCTTAATGTCACCCCCGTTGAAGTTGGCAGAGTATACCTGGCAAAAGAATGAAAGGGATTGGGATGAACCCAACTCCTTGAGCGGCCTTGAAAAAAAGCATATACACTACAGCTGCTCCAGGGCAGAAGTTACTACTGTACTGTAGCTGTAGCGGCACGACTGGGATTCACACAGTAAGGAGAACAGGAAAGTCCCCAGACAATGATCCAGACTGACCTTTTTGGTGTCTATATCACTCCAGAAGACTTTTCCGCTGTTCCAGTGGGTTGCAACTCCTACAGCATAACCTTTGCCCTGAGCCGGCACCAGAGTTCTGACAAAGCGTCCGTGTATATCAGCCATCATCACATCACCCCCGTTTGTGAAAATTAGCTGTGGCAGTCCGTCTGTAAAACACAAATGCCAGAACTTAGCAGTGAATTCATTTCAAGTTATAGTTGTCTTAGATCATATGATGTAATTGTGAAAGCATATTAGATGATCAATATTTTGAGTCATGATAATAAACTGTATTTTCTCCTCAGCTATGTCATGTTGTATATATGTATCCTGTATATTGTATAAAGATACTGTGTGATGTGTGACTCCCTGTACCTGACACGTTGGCCTTGCAGACATGACCCTGCTCCAAGAAGTATCCATTAGCACAGCTACAGTGGTGTGTCCCAGGACGATCTTCACACAGCTGGTCACAGATGCCCCAGATCTGACAGTCATCGTAGTCTGGCAAATAAAGCAAGCAGCCATCTGTCATCTGTTAGGCAACAGGATGAGGATCTATACCAGTAATGTACTACTAGAGTACCATGATTTTAAGCCATTACTTTCAGATTTTCAAGGCTGATTCATGTTCAAAATTAAAACAAAAAGAGGGAGACCACTTGACCAAATGCTCTGTTCAACAAAACAAACTTACATTTGACATTAAAGGTATTTTGTACGCTAACATATAAAAGTCATTACAAAATATGGTATCTGTAATGTATATATCATACCTCTCAAATCATCATGACCACAGATCCTGAAACAATGTTAGGACAACTGTTGCTTTGTTGAATTGCTCAACTCACTCCTGTATATGTTTAAAGAAGCTTCCCAAAACCCGTGTTTGCTGTCAATAACCACTACTATCAACAAAGTTACAAACTTGGATTTTGTTTTCACTTAACAAAATACAATGTACGGCACTCACCTACACAGGAACGACTGTCATTAGCTACAGCATAGCCATCAGGGCAGTAGCAAGTACCTCCCTGAGGAGACTCATGACAGTGGTACTCGCAGCTCAAGGCTGAACACCGATCCAAGCCTGTGAAAAGCATAATTTTTCTATCAATTTTTAATTAAAATTCAGGTGAGAGTTAATCTTTTTTTATTTCAGACCAGCATCATTGACCCGTTTTGTCTGCCAAAATGTCATTACAAGTATTGTTTATGGCCATCATCCACTGAGTCTCATGGCCATTAGGGCTCAACTGAGGATAATCACCTGAATAGGTTAATCTTAAACTAGTTACGTGTGAAGGCAGTGATGAGAGAGACGGAAGATTTGATTATACCACAGCAGCTGACTTCTGTGAAACATTTATGAGTTCAGTGCACTAAAATGTCTAAAACCCTTGCATGTACATTTATACTGCTTTGAAAGTGCAAATGTTCAAATTTTCAACATGTGACCGGGTCATTCTCAATTAGGCAACACTGTTTTCAGTGTGGTTCTGCTGATCAGGCTATTTTCTCTGTAGGCATAAAAATGGATATAAAATCTCAAACATAGCATCATTTGTGTACGTTTGCTGGTGAACATTCATGTGCTGATTTCTCAAACCGATGTGGAACTTACTGCATGTTTCCTGTGCTGTGGAGTTGGTCTCATCTGTTCCTCCAGGACAGTCGGGTTTGCCATCACAAACTTTGCCTATTGCTATACATGCCGTCGAGCCAGGGCAGCCCCACTCACCAGGGTAACAGTCTCGGGAGTTACTATCTAAGATACACAGAGGCACGTTTGATTAATTTAAGTGACGTTAAAAGGATTTGCTGCTTTTCTTTGTTATTTACGATAGAAAATGAAGAGCCTTTGGGTTTTGGGTTTGCTGGTTAGACAAAAAAAGACATTTTTACACTTCCACAGCTCTGTCGTATCTACTGTGGCAAACACCCATTAATCATATCATTGAGTAATTATTTGCCTGTGTCAATGAAGCTGTGCTCCAAATATATATACTATGTAACATTCCTTCACTGTCTTCTCCTAAAATGCTTTTCAAAACAAGTTATTTCATTGTTTTCATTGACAAGTTTATTCTCACCACATCCTCTCTCATCACTGAAATCCCCACAGTCGTTGAACTGGTCACAAACCCAGCGCTGAGGAATACAACGGCCACTGGAACACGTGAACTGATTGCCGCTACAGCTCTCATACACTAAGGATGAACAGATAGATAGATTTTGCATTTTAAAATGCTGACTGTTTTTCAGATAATCCTTATGTGTTGACTGGAATTCAATATATGAGATGATTATATTACAATGTTAGGGTACACAAGCAGTCTGTCCATCAAGTTAAGACAAAAAAAAACACAAATCACTTTTTATCTGTTTAATAATATATAAAATAAACATTAAATGAGACTGTTTTGGATCACAACAACTGGACATGCAGATTTTCCAATAGATGAAATGTATGAAATTATTTGGGGATCTTTTGCAGAACCTTTGGAACTTAAGTAAATCCAGTGTAACGATGAACAATTTGTCACATGTTGTCCATCCATAAACACACATTTATGGATATGAGCCTGTTACTTCAATTTTACAATGATTGCGCTGACTGAAACTGTTAGGCAACCTTAGAAAAAGACAGTCTCATTAAAAGATAGCACTGAATTGTTGGTTTTGCAATACCTCCCTTTACATCTTACAGCAGGTTGGTCCTTAGACAAGATACTGCTTTCAACCTTTTTGAGCTACTTTTGTAAAAACTCTGTAGAATCATGTTCATTCTTACCACAGCCTTGCTCATCACTGCCGTCCCCACAGTCATCCCAGTGGTCACACACAAAGGAAAGTGGCAAACAGTAGCCATTTGCACATTCAAACTGGTGTATGGGACAGTGTTGTGTTGCTGAAAAATTAAAGTTAGAAAGTGGTCAGAAATGCATTAATAATTGAGGCTCACTTTAAGTCACAAAACTCCCAACTACAATATAGACATAGACAAGACATATAAACAAGTGTAGTAAGGATAGAATATGTTCAAATTTTACCTCAAGTTCAACTGGAGTCACTAAAATCATGAGGAAGCTTAAATTAAAAAGGTACAAAGGTTGAGCTGCAGTGCCTTTAGCTACAATAGTCATGTTACCATAAAATGGTGCCTAGCTAGGCTGAATGCAGGGAAAGAAAACCAACAGCTTAAGGAATGCACTGGAGCATAAAGTCAAACAAATACATACATCTGAAATTGATTTCCAACGCAAGGTTGTGCCCATGGACAATAATGCCAGTTTAGCTAGCTAACAATGCTACCAACTACTGTTGAGCTAGATGAATAAGCTAAAGGCTAAATTGTGCAAAAACGCTTAAACTCATTTGACAACACTTACAGCCGTTTTGAGGACGTTTCCGTATTTCTAAAACACCTAATTCTGCTGCAATAAAACAATAATAATCAGTTCATCAATGACTCCTCTCAGTAGTTGTAACTTAGCTCAAACAAAGATGGCGGCCGGAAATCTTAAGGCGTTCAACACAAAAATAAACGTCCATCGAAAATATCATAAAAACAACAATTAAGTTAGATTATTATTATTATTATTATTATTATTATTATTATTATTATTATTATTATTATTTCAAAAACATTATATAGTCTTTTTTTATTAAATCAAAATACATCTTGTGCAATGTATATTTGATTAATGTGCAATAATATGCTGTAGATTCTTATTCTTACCGAGTGTGGTTCACATTTATTATATTATTTATAATTATTCCATTTTCACCTGATTTGTTGTGTGTTTGAGCTGTCTTTCAATTTGCTATGTACTGGCGTTTTTATTTGTATAAGCACTGAGGATATGCACTGAACTTTCGTTGTACAATAAAGGCATTCTATACCCATATTTTCGTTGCCCAAATAGCCTTTCATCACTGCTCCGTCGTATCATCATAAAAAACTATTTCCACTTGATTAAACTGAGGGAAAACAATGCTATCCAGGTTACATCTTATCGGTTCTTACAAACAGAACATTTGATTTCTCAAGTAACTATCAGTAAAACCATCTCTGCCAACTAAACACTAGGGTTTGCTGTGAGTCTCGTCTACTCACTGCAGTTGAATTCATCAGAGCCGTCTCTGCAGTCCTGCAGCCCATTGCAGTGCTGAGAATTCTTGTAACAAGCCCCATTTGCACACGTCTTCTCACTGCACTGTGGATAGTCTGCAAAAGCAAAACAAAACAAAAACCAAGCTTGTTCTATTGTATTAACGACTATATTCTTTCTGGTCGATGATCCAAATAGAAGTGTCTCCTCAGTTGTTATAGATTGTACTGTAAGTTCATTGTAGAAGCGAAAGTCTTACCGCAGTTCCTCTCATCAGAGTCGTCCACACAGTCCTTTACATGGTCACACCTGTATGTGCCCGGGATACACTGACCCTCCTGGCAGCTGAACTGGTCTGAGCTGCAGGTCCTGTCACCTGAACCGAGAACATATGAGTGAGTTTTGCTTCAAAAGGCTCTGTTGCAGAGACTTGCAACACAAAAAGGCTACCACACAAGTAAAACCCTGTCCTATGAATCCATATCCTCCTAAACTAAATGGAGAAAATGTCTCATAAGGTTTCAGCAATTTTTATTTTTATTTTTTATTTTTTATTTTTTTACCTCAACTCAAGGACTCACATTAGAGAATTTGGGATTGTGGCTAAATGTTTACACCCATTACATATTTAATTTTGAATTAATTTTTTTCTGAATGGCTTGACATTTATACTGAGGGGATGTGGCCACCTGGTGGTTTTACTCCTCATTACTGCACGAGTGGACACCTTTATGTCCTTTTTATTCATAGATCACACAAGGTTTGTCAATCAGTAATATCTTCCAAGAGAAAACAGTCACCGTCTCAGTCAATCAATCAATCTGCTCACCACAAGCTCTTTGTTCATCTGAGCCATCTTCGCAGTCTTCATCCCCATCACAGACAAATCCCGAAGAGATGCATTCACCGCTTGTCACACACTTAAATTCCTCCGAGTTGCATGATGGAGCCGCTGCGACAGAAAAGCAAACGACTCAGGAGTTTACAAAAGTATCATAATGCTTTATGCTTGTTTTTTTATGTTTCTGTACAACATGTTATTATACAGACATTCACAAATTTGTCTGTGTAGTGAAGTTTTAAACCACTGAAAACACCAGGTTTTCACAACAGATTTAATCTGTGCTGTCTGTGTTTCCAGTGATTGGTTTGTAATACTCACGACAGTTCAGCTCATCTGAGTCATCCTGGCAGTCTCTTGTCCCATCACATCTCCAAAGTATGTTGATGCATTGTCCATTCGTGCACTGAAATTGTGTACTGTCACAGTTTCCTGCAGAACACACAAAGAGAGATGGGGAGATTTGAAAAAACAACCCATCACCTTTTCATTCAGTGATAGTTGCATGTTTAATTGTCGTATGTCCATGTTAATGAAAAGGAAGTGTTTGTTTTTACTGTTTCCTTGACAAATGAGTTACCATGTTTATGACAGCGGAAGCCACACTCTGTGCCCCATTTGAACCTTAAAACATGTGATTCAGCCATTAAAGGATAGTTAATTCTTCACCATCTATGAAAAGTCCATCTTATGACCTTGGACTATACAGCCCATCATTTGAAAAAGATTCTTGATGCCCGAATCAGCACAGAAATGCAGACTTTGCATAGCATGTGCATTCAAAACTTTTCCGTATTTTGTGAAACTTGATTTTGAATGAATGCAAGTGTTCAACCTTTGAATTCTGAACTTTCAATCTATAAACAGAAAACCTTGTGTATGCACTTGTTTAGAATTTCCTTTCAAAATATTCATCTAGTTAGAGGTAAAAATTAACATTTTATTTTCCGCACTGTATTTGACACCACATGTGGGTGCCCCCTTTAAAAATCTAATGTTTTATGTTTTAAAAAAAACTAAAATTGTCAGTAACTACTGTTTTGTTAGAATGTTAGATATTCAAAGTGCGTGGGTGGCAAACTACTCAGTTCACATTTAAGCATGAATCTCTAAGCATTTTTGTGCTGCTCAGAAACACAACTATATATATAACTTACATTAAAATTCAAAATTTTGGTGAAAAAAGACCTGTGACAATGCAATTATTCCCAAATTCCACTTCTTTTTATTATGTATTCTTTTCTCTCACGACTTCGCAAAAACACACTGATGACTTGAAAACATATTTGTTGTGAAATATAGAGCATACTGTACATACCTTGTGCAAGTTGAATTCCTTGAGACAGCAGCAGAAGACAAAGAAGATGAAGACCGTTAAGGCCCATAATTTACCTCTGTTGTTACTCAGACAAAAGTATGTACACTCATGCTAAATCTGACTCTGTTAACACGAACGAGCTGGAGAAGATGCTGCTGAGACTGAGATGTAACCTGTAACCAGACCAGAAGACCAGTAACGTGACACGGTATAAAACAGCTTTTTATGGCCAGCTCCTTTACATAAACCTCATCTAAGATTAACTTTTACCCGTTGGCATATTGTCTACATCAGCAGGAAAACTAACAACTCATATTTGTGTAACACTACAGCAGACACTTAACACCTTCTGCGATTGAAACTGGGGTTAATAAAAACTTTACAGTTCCCTGTAAGTAGCTGCATTTTGTATGTATTTCTATACTGGTTAATAACACCACAGCACAATTGACATGCCTCATTTACCTTATATCCCAAAGGAAAAAAACACTTTAGCCCATTTATTTATTTTCAATTCTTCATATGCTATAAACAAGTATGCAATTTCAATCATACACAAGTACAGAGTAGCATACGGGATGAATATGGTATGATGGCTATTTGTCACACATCTGAATGAATTGCAATTAGAATATCCCAAAATGTTTTTGACCATACTTTTAATAGAATAGCTGTGTTTAAGTATTGGTTTGTGTGATACAGGTTGGGGAGAGCAGGGTTGGTTGGTTGACACACAGCTGTTTTCTGATCCTTCTGAAGGTTGGGTCACCTAAAATTTCTCTAAATGTGATGAATGCCCCCCAAACCTTAACAGAAACATTTCGAGAACACTGGGGGCATTCAGGAAAAGTTCTCGTTATGAAAGCTTTGCAGTTCAAAGTTCCCTGTAGGACTTCAGGAGGATGTTCCTGTGTGGTCCCATCAGCAAGGGTTTAATCAGAACATTATTTACACCAGCGACGTTTCGAGAACGTTCTGGGAACATACACTTTCTAGCTGGGCAAGTATCTTGAATATGACTTAATTTATGCAGATATTGAAGGTTTAAATATGGCGATGAATCCAACACTTCCCTGTTTTAGGGTGACGATAAAAAAGTCATCAGGGAGAGATTATTTTATTACAGTGCCACGAAATTATGAAGCTTTTGGCAGCTTCTCCTGGCTTTTTTATTGCATTTTTAAGGTGTGTGACCTTGTCTTAGTCAGTGTGCTTAGTTGGTTTATAGCACTCAGATATATTGCTTTCTGATGAAAACTAGAGATGGTGATCATCTGCCCGCTGTAGACAGTGAATAAGAACATTCACTCAAGTACCGTACTTAACGCATCACTACTTATCATCTCTTACTATAAATTATTGTGAAATGAATCATTCTGCAAAACATAGCTTTTTTTTTAAAGCTAATGCCGTGGTACTTTTTCTTAAAAAGAGTTAGAATGCAGGACTGTTACTTGTGATAGATTATTTTTACATTGTGAATTGTTTTTACTCAAAAGATCTGATACTGTCTGGCAGATGCTGCGAAGGTGTATTGAAAAGTCTCTTCCATCGCTGTTTAGTACCATTGCAGCGTTTATAGTTGTTAGTTATTATGGATATATGGATGTTCTTTGGAAAAAATAAGTTGCAGCCAGATCAAGAAGACATGGAGAGTGAGATATCATCCCCCCCCAACCCCTGAGGAAGAGCAGGACCCTCATTAAAAAAAAGACTGTATCTGTGGGGTTTAGCCCCACAGATACAGGCGGATGTTTGGCACTCCTAGTGAAGCCCCCTGCTCAGGGGTATATCAGCAATTCAACTAACTGACTTCCCACAACACAGATTATCTGCTGCTTACACCCATGTGCTCCCAGTCACCAGCGCTTAATGTGTAAGTGTTTGTTATGTGTTTGTCTCAATTATGTCTCACTGATACACCTTCTGAGTATTTTGTCACTGTTTCGCTGTTGTTAAAAGTTACTGATAATTTGTTACAATGCATTTTAAAAAAGACACATACTCACAATTTGCTTTAACCTTAAATCTCATTTTATTTAGTTTTTTTTTTCTTAGTCATAACACTGTGGATCAACAATGATGCAAGAGAATATTTGTTCTTAGGACTCAGGATATTTGAGGCAGGAAGCAAAAAAATAAAAATAAAATGAAGGTCACTGGCTGTTTGTGGTGGGGCAGAAAGTCCTGATTCATTTATAGTGAAGAGAAGCACGTCAACAAGTTTTGCCCACAAGAAGGGCATCCTACATGGGACTTTAGTATGTTTCACCTTTTGTTTTATTTACTTTTGTTCATCCTGTGGACACACAAACCCCACTGATAGGGATTATTAACTTTGGTGCTCTCCAGTGGTCAAACTGAAAAAGACACCAGTTGGGCAGACTGGTGCACATTACAACCACCTCTATACAGATGGTGTAAGGTAACATATTAAACTTACCAGAAGAAGGTAAATTATCTTTATAAAAGGATAAAATAAATATATAAATAAATAATACAATGATTATATACTGATATAGATATGTTGCAGTGAATGGTTAAAATCAATGCAATATCATATGACAGTGATAAAGGCAAGCTAAAATAATATAGTATGCCATAGAATATTTCTAACTATCATTAATTATTATTATCAAATCATTAAACTTACATCTACTTCTTCTCCTACATTGAAATCCAGAATCTGTGAATATAAGTTTAGCTGCTGGACACAAGATGTCTTCTACTTTACTTTAAAGTCTCTCCTCAGCGTATGTGCACCAGAGGTTTCAAATTTCCACATCACACATTTGCAAATTGACTGTTGGACAAGTACTGGCCTTCAAGCTATTTGTGATGTCACAAATCATTCTTGTTAGCGCGCCCCTTAAAAAGGGATTTTCAACGAGTGCCGAAAAGCTTTCCAGTTTCAGCAGATAAATGTAAAAACAGCCTTTGAGTGTCAAACTCTGCACATAGATCATTTTGTACAGTAAAGCTCAAACATTCAACAGTAGGAACAAAACAAGAAGAGAACCTAGTTTCATGCTTACTTTAAATAACATATTGGCATCAAGGCATGTAAGGGATTATGATATACAAAATATACTCCTATAAACTGAACATCAACAAACATAGTAGTAAACATAAACATAAATCAACATTAAATATATGGATGGACGAACATGACCTAAATTGAAGGAATAACTCAGTTAAGAATAAAACAGTAAATCATCAAAAAACTTGAAAAATTTAACATAAAAAGTCATGTTCTTGTAAATTATGGGCAGTCACATTCAACAACAGGAGTTAATTTAAATGGACTGACAGTAAGAGAAGCGTTTGAAAATACATACAATGTATTTCAAGTCCAATACATTCACAAAGATTAGTCAAGGAAAGTGCTAAAAAGACATGACTACTACATAGAGTAATATCTATTAGTGCTTGGTTTATACAACTCCATAATGGGGTATCAAAAGTCCCATATACTGATTATAAGGTTCATATTTCACTATCCATGGCTGCAGCACTAGATTAGTGTCTGTCTCTTTAAGGCCTCCTGCTCTGATTAGTCAGCTCTCACAGGCCTGAGCAAGCTCCGCCCCCCTATTTTTCAGCAATCATCATTCAGGAATAAAAACATTTTGAGCTGTCTCCAATAAAACCTCTTGATCTGAGTAAATGTCACTGTCACTTCTGCGGTTCCTCATTAAGTGTAGCATCCTTCATCATCGTCCACATAGTGAGGGTTAATCCAGCCTTGGCTCGAGGCATTCGTGTTGACCTGGGGTCGAGGCCAAGAAAAGAGGGTGCTCTGTGGTCGAGACTGAGTGTATGGGTCCATGTCATGATCATCAAAGTACAGCCGCTACAAGGAAAAGAGATTTTCTTTATTAGAGAAATGAGAAAACAAAGAATTATCTCTAACCCTGGTGAATATTTTCTTTGTTTTCTGATTCTCCGTTTCTCCTTAAATTCCTTTAATTTACCCTGCAACATTATATATGAAACACACACAGAGATGTACTCACCGGGTTCCTCCCCCCAGGGACCAAGTCTCGCCAGCTGTTGCTCGGAGTCATCTCCAGGTTGTATCTACTGTCCCAGTTGCTTTTGGTTGTAGCGCGTGGGATCCTCGGCACCAAGCCTTTGGCAAGGGCACTAGCTACCTCATTCACAGAGTCTGCCTTGCTGCTGGCAAAGTTGTTGTTAACTGGTGTCTTGGTGGGAAAGTTGTTGACGTAAGGCCCTGCAATTGGTGTCTTTTCGTTCTTCTTGGAGCCCTTCTTTCTGGATCTAGAAAGATTTTTTTTTTTTTTACAGCATATTTAACTCTACTGTATCTGCATTTGTGCTACTGTTCTATATCTTATTTATTTTTACATTTGTAATTTGATTTTTCTTTGATTCAAAAAATTTGCAAAATGCGTTTGGTAGGTTAAAAACACCAAGCTATCTAAGATTTAGACATACAGTATGAATGAGTGAGAAACATGGCAAATTAATGGAAAAGGGAATCATAAATAATAAATTACTGGAGGTGTGAGGAAAAAGTAGATGAGAAACTCACTTGTGAGCCACTAAAGGCAGAAGACTGGTTGAGATAAGCAGCAGTGCACCAAAGATGGAGCCGACGATGACCAACGCTAGCTGCCATGCTGATAAAACACAATGACAAGGATGTTAATAACAAGGCCACGTTACTGAAATTACTTTAGAAACATCTTCCAAAGACAAACCTATAAAGTGTTTCACAATAAAGCCACATCGATAAGAAAACCACTAAGATATAGCTGTTGTCAATAACGTTACGTCATTTCTATCAAATAGGGATTTCTTGTGTTTATTTAACAAAGATTTTCATAACATTTTTGTTTTTTTGTTGTTGTTTTTCCTGTCGCTGTCAAACACATGCTGTATACTCACATTCATTGCAGTTCAAACCACTGCGACCAAATGGACAGCTGAAAGACAAGAATAGTTCTTTTTACAATTGTCTTCACACCAAAGCTCTCCATAAACTCAGGTCATATTTACAGGGGCTCTCAGCTTTGTTGTTGTATATAATTAGATCATACAATAGATACGTATTGTTACACTTTCAGAACATGCTGTGATGTTAAAGCACTTACTTGACACATTTGTTCATTTTGCTTTCAGCTCTTTGGCCACTCGGACAAGCTGCAAAAGTAGGAAAAGCAAAGGTTAAGGTAGTTTTTAATGTAGATAAAGAGGTTATCATACAATACACACACATACACAAACACACACGCACACTTGCCCTCTCACTTAACTTACCAGTGCACATTCTATGACTGAAGTTTGTTAAAATGTAGGATTCCTGACAGGTACAACTGAAAGTTCCATCCAGTGGATTGCATTCTGTAGTCTTCTCATCACAGGGTTGTCTTTCACACAGGCTTTCATCTGTAATGAAGGAAACAAACAAAGATTGAAGATGTGTAGGACACATGTTCGAGCCCCACATGTCGCATGTCATTATTGAATCTGAAAACACATTAGATGGACTGTGATACTGTGGTATCAAACCACTGACAGTCTAAAAATGAAGTAACTTTTGAAGAATTTGGAAGAATTTGTCTTCTAAACCCCAATCAAGCTTAATCGAATATCAGACCTGATAGCCTTGTATCAGTCTAAATTTGAATCCATCAATAGTGGCTTGACTATGAATTAAGACAAAATCCAGGATCCACATCAAATTGCACTTGCTCATAGATACCAGCCACCTAAATATGGCAATTTTTTTCATCAAGATCAATGCATTATTTCCTGAGAAATTAACAAAAATTTTTAAAAAGTTAAGAATCTGTTTCGTGGAAATTGGTTCAGTAGTTTTTCTGTGATCCTGCTGACAAACCAACCAACAAACCAAACAAAAGGAGACTAGTGAAAACACAACCTCCTTGGCAAAGATAAAGAATTGATGAAAGAATTTCAGACAGTCCTGTAGAGATAATGAACATTATTTTGCAACATAATTCCTCAAAACAAATCTGTGTCTTCTTTGAATATCATTTAGATACATCACAGCATCAAAAATCTGACATGAATAATAAACTTACTTTTAAAAGTTGCTCCTGTCAAGAGACAGTTGTCACACTCTTTGACATATGAGATGATCTTGTCTACAATGCCATCCGTGGTGACGTCAGCATTTGCTACGAAGATGATCTCTACAGTTGCTTTGACGGGCAGTTTGTCTTCTCTTGACCAAACTCTGGTGGTGGAACCGGGCCTATATGGACAAAATCACACTTAATGATGATTATATTCTGTAATCACTAAGTGCAATATGCTGTAATGTGTATGGTTCTAGATGCACGGACAGTCGCTGATAAACACCACTGTCATTCTGACTTACTCGAGTTTCAGCACTGTAGATTCAGAGTAATCTTTAGTGTCCCTGAAAACTTCATCAAGCTGTGTTTCAGAAAGAAAATATGATTTTCGTTTAGGCCATCATCTGACCAAGAAGGCACAGTGTCTTTAGATCAAGTTTGCTCCTGGGCTTATTTTACTTTGATATTGAGCAGCAAAGCAGTACATTCATTATCACATGCATAGCACATATGAATTATCACTGTTAACAGAGAACTACACAAACATTCTTTCATGATAGAGATTACCCAGCAAGCAATTGTATGTCTAAAAGACAATCAGTAATCGTTTATATGTAAACCTGATGTCTAAATTTGGAATGTCAGTGTAAATTTAGTGGATGTCTTTTTGAATACATTGATTAAACATTCACATTTAGACCATATCTGGATCACGATGCTAGGTATTAAATGATATATTGTCACACTGTAGAGAATAAAAAAAATGTGGTTTTAGCAAAACAAACAAACAAAAAACCAATGATACGGATATTTGGGATATTTGCACTAATCATTATTTTAAACTAATTCTTATCGTCTCTCCTTCAACCTACAAGTGAATTAATCATAAAAACCATGACACGAATGGGTGTCTTATGACGCATTGATGTTGAAACCGCATTTTAGCTGGGTGCTACCAGTGTCAATGATTAATTTAGCCAAATCCCTGTTATCAAGTTCATTATTTGTCAGTAATCGCAATAATTTTCATTTATATTGTTTAACTGAGGAGACTAAATGACATCTTTTGCTTGCTGAATAGATTTCCTGTTGTATGAGACAGCGACAGATTGCTGTTAGTTTGATGTGTGCAAAAATAAATATATTGATCAGTAGTTGCCAGTTAGATGAGGATAATCAAGCACCATACACCATGGCAAGAAACAGATGTCATTTGGACATCTCGGCTCGCTGGACCCCCCACTTCTAGCTAGAAGGATCTTGACATTGATTAGATTTTGTTTTTGCTCCTGCAACTTGCAGGATGCATAATACTTCATCATACTGTAAGAAAAGTCTAAAATGATTACAAGGTGAAATCGTGGCAAGTAACGAATATAATTATAATATAGGTGGTTTATTTCACTTTTTCTCTTGACCCCGTTCGCTGCAGTACAAAGCTGAGCATCTGAGCTAGGGCGGCTCTCTACTTCTCCAAACTGAAGCTGCGCTGATTGGTGATTACAGTAGGGAACAGACTTACTATAGATATGTACTTTATATGACCCCACTTCAAAGAACCCGAACTATCCCTTTAACATCTAGCATTGACGGCAAAAATTCAGCGACGCTTTAGCCTAGACTTCAGGTTTACCTATGGGTGGCTATTATAGGTATTTTAGACATAAAATTGTTTGCTGGAATGAAACATACAAGTAATGGGTGTTACTTCAAGAAAAATGAATATATATATTGAAAAGAAGGAGGGAAAGAGCTGATGACTTACCGATTTAGTAATTTCTTGTGCAGCCTCTCGAAATGCAGATGATCTGGGGTTCTCCATGGCTGGGTTGTAGTTTATTCTGGGCACAGTCAGGTTCCCAGGGAAAACTTTGGCTAGAAAAGAATATCACCATCAGAGAGTTGTATTTACACTCCTATTATAACCATACATTTAGTGGAGTAGTCCAACACTTTGCTTTCTTGCTGGGAATTAAACAACGAGATAAAGTCTCATACCTGTTTAATCATTAGAAGCCAAGCTGGCAACTGGTAAGCTTAGCATAAAGATGATAGGGGCAGGAAACTAGCGTGACATCCCCCAACCCTCTTCCCTTCTTTATGCTAAACAAAGTAAAAAGATTTTTGGCTCCAGCTTCAAATTTACAAGAATATGTGACATATGAGTAGTCATATGATATTCTCATCTAACTCTGTATAAATATTGCCAAAAATATTGAAACATTTCATGACATGATTAGAGTAGTACCCCTTTCACTGGCCAAAAACCACCCACTGACATCTGGCTTTTGTGTGCAATGAGAATGTATATTATTGGGATTTACACCCAAGCCAATTGATCCTGCCGAAATCACAAGTTTTTGATGCTTGTGGCTTGTTATTATTCGTGGCTTATAAGAGAAAGTTAGGTGAAAGATAATAAAAAGTATCCATTGTCTGTGACTTCCATGTGGTCTGAGCCAAGGCAGCTCTCTGATTGGTACTGCACATGTGCTCTCAATGGAGATAAAAAAGAAGCAAGATGTCTCACTCCTTCAGAATATTCAGTGAATTCAGAATATCATTGTTTAAGACTTTTTCAAACATGTTTAATGAATTTGCGATGTGGTATGATGAAATATATGATCTGCTGCTTTCAACTATTCCCTGTTTTTCTGGTGAATTCATGAGGATGAATGGGACAGAAAAGAAGAAGTGAACAGAAAGGCAATCTGAAAGCAATGTGAAAGGAGTTAAGTGCTGATTGTTAAGGGGTTAAACAACATGTGTGTACACACTAATTTCAGGGTATTGCACTGTTATTCTTCTGGTCTTCTTTTGCTTGAAATTACCAATGTTTTGAGGTTAAACACAAACAAACACCACTACAGTACTTACCAGTCTCACAACTTTTGGTGACGTTATTATAAGAATCACCAGCCAAGCACAAGCAAACAAAGTTTTGTTCTCCATGGGGCATACAGGTGCTCCCTTGACCACATGGACTGGATGCACAAGGGTCTTTAAAGTCAAAGAAAAAAGAAACACAATAATATATACTGAATAATATTTACAGGACCTAAAAACTATTAAATCTTGTAAAAAGAGGAAATTAGCCTGCAATTAGCCTGCATTTGTTGGACACAGATTACCTGGTGTTTCAGTAGTTGCCTGTGGAGTGGATGGACCATCTGGAGTAGTAGGAACGGCCTCTGTTGTTTCGGCAGGTGCCGTTGAAGCGGGCGGAGTGGTGCTGCCGGCTGCAGTTGTTTCGGCAGGGGCCGTTGAAGCGGGCGGAGTGGTGCTGCCGGCTGCAGTTGTTTCGGCAGGCGCCGTTGAAGCGGGCGGAGTGGTGCTGCCGGCTGCAGTTGTTTCGGCAGGCGCCGTTGAAGCGGGCGGAGTGGTGCTGCCGGCTGCAGTTGTTTCGGCAGGCGCCGTTGAAGCGGGCGGAGTGGTGCTGCCGGCTGCAGTTGTTTCGGCAGGCGCCGTTGAAGCTGGCGGAGTGGTGCTGCCGGCTGCAGTTGTTTCTGCAGGCGCCGTTGAAGCGGGCGGAGTGGTGCTGCCGGCTGCAGTTGTTTCGGCAGGCGCCGTTGAAGCGGGCGGAGTGGTGCTGCCGGCTGCAGTTGTTTCGGCAGGCGCCGTTGAAGCTGGCGGAGTGGTGCTGCCGGCTGCAGTTGTTTCGGCAGGCGCCGTTGAAGCTGGCGGAGTGGTGCTGCCGGCTGCAGTTGTTTCGGCAGGCGCCGTTGAAGCGGGCGGAGTGGTGCTGCCGGCTGCAGTTGTTTCGGCAGGCGCCGTTGAAGCGGGCGGAGTGGTGCTGCCGGCTGCAGTTGTTTCGGCAGGCGCCGTTGAAGCGGGCGGAGTGGTGCTGCCGGCTGCAGTTGTTTCGGCAGGCGCCGTTGAAGCGGGCGGAGTGGTGCTGCCGGCTGCAGTTGTTTCGGCAGGCGCCGTTGAAGCGGGCGGAGTGGTGCTGCCGGCTGCAGTTGTTTCGGCAGGCGCCGTTGAAGCGGGCGGAGTGGTGCTGCCGGCTGCAGTTGTTTCGGCAGGCGCCGTTGAAGCGGGCGGAGTGGTGCTGCCGGCTGCAGTTGTTTCGGCAGGCGCCGTTGAAGCGGGCGGAGTGGTGCTGCCGGCTGCAGTTGTTTCGGCAGGCGCCGTTGAAGCGGGCGGAGTGGTGCTGCCGGCTGCAGTTGTTTCTGCAGGCGCCGTTGAAGCGGGCGGAGTGGTGCTGCCGGCTGCAGTTGTTTCGGCAGGCGCCGTTGAAGCGGGCGGAGTGGTGCTGCCGGCTGCAGTTGTTTCGGCAGGCGCCGTTGAAGCGGGCGGAGTGGTGCTGCCGGCTGCAGTTGTTTCGGCAGGCGCCGTTGAAGCGGGCGGAGTGGTGCTGCCGGCTGCAGTTGTTTCGGCAGGTGCCGTTGAAGCGGGCGGAGTGGTGCTGCCGGCTGCAGTTGTTTCTGCAGGCGCCGTTGAAGCGGGCGGAGTGGTGCTGCCGGCTGCAGTTGTTTCGGCAGGCGCCGTTGAAGCGGGCGGAGTGGTGCTGCCGGCTGCAGTTGTTTCGGCAGGCGCCGTTGAAGCTGGCGGAGTGGTGCTGCCGGCTGCAGTTGTTTCGGCAGGCGCCGTTGAAGCGGGCGGAGTGGTGCTGCCGGCTGCAGTTGTTTCGGCAGGCGCCGTTGAAGCGGGCGGAGTGGTGCTGCCGGCTGCAGTTGTTTCGGCAGGCGCCGTTGAAGCGGGCGGAGTGGTGCTGCCGGCTGCAGTTGTTTCGGCAGGCGCCGTTGAAGCGGGCGGAGTGGTGCTGCCGGCTGCAGTTGTTTCGGCAGGCGCCGTTGAAGCGGGCGGAGTGGTGCTGCCGGCTGCAGTTGTTTCGGCAGGCGCCGTTGAAGCGGGCGGAGTGGTGCTGCCGGCTGCAGTTGTTTCGGCAGGCGGCGTTGAAGCGGGCGGAGTGGTGCTGCCGGCTGCAGTTGTTTCGGCAGGCGCCGTTGAAGCGGGCGGAGTGGTGCTTCCGGCTGCAGTTGTTTCGGCAGGGGCCGTTGAAGCGGGCGGAGTGGTGCTGCCGGCTGCAGTTGTTTCGGCAGGGGCCGTTGAAGCGGGCGGAGTGGTGCTGCCGGCTGCAGTTGTTTCGGCAGGGGCCGTTGAAGCGGGCGGAGTGGTGCTGCCGGCTGCAGTTGTTTCGGCAGGTGCCGTTGAAGCGGGCGGAGTGGTGCTGCCGGCTGCAGTTGTTTCGGCAGGCGCCGTTGAAGCGGGCGGAGTGGTGCTGCCGGCTGCAGTTGTTTCGGCAGGCGCCGTTGAAGCGGGCGGAGTGGTGCTGCCGGCTGCAGTTGTTTCGGCTGGCGCCGTTGAAGCGGGCGGAGTGGTGCTGCCGGCTGCAGTTGTTTCGGCTGGCGCCGTTGAAGCGGGCGGAGTGGTGCTGCCGGCTGCAGTTGTTTCGGCAGGCGCCGTTGAAGCGGGCGGAGTGGTGCTGCCGGCTGCAGTTGTTTCGGCAGGCGCCGTTGAAGCGGGCGGAGTGGTGCTGCCGGCTGCAGTTGTTTCGGCAGGCGCCGTTGAAGCGGGCGGAGTGGTGCTGCCGGCTGCAGTTGTTACGGCAGGCGCCGTTGAAGCGGGCGGAGTGGTGCTGCCGGCTGCAGTTGTTTCGGCAGGCGCCGTTGAAGCGGGCGGAGTGGTGCTGCCGGCTGCAGTTGTTTCGGCAGGCGCCGTTGAAGCGGGCGGAGTGGTGCTGCCGGCTGCAGTTGTTTCGGCAGGCGCCGTTGAAGCGGGCGGAGTGGTGCTGCCGGCTGCAGTTGTTTCGGCAGGCGCCGTTGAAGCGGGCGGAGTGGTGCTGCCGGCTGCAGTTGTTTCGGCAGGCGCCGTTGAAGCGGGCGGAGTGGTGCTGCCGGCTGCAGTTGTTTCGGCAGGCGCCGTTGAAGCGGGCGGAGTGGTGGTGCCGGCTGCAGTTGTTTCGGCAGGCGCCGTTGAAGCGGGCGGAGTGGTGCTGCCGGCTGCAGTTGTTTCGGCAGGCGGCGTTGAAGCGGGCGGAGTGGTGCTGCCGGCTGCAGTTGTTTCGGCAGGCGGCGTTGAAGCGGGCGGAGTGGTGCTGCCGGCTGCAGTTGTTTCGGCAGGCGGCGTTGAAGCGGGCGGAGTGGTGCTGCCGGCTGCAGTTGTTTCGGCAGGCGGCGTTGAAGCGGGCGGAGTGGTGCTGCCGGCTGCAGTTGTTTCGGCAGGCGGCGTTGAAGCGGGCGGAGTGGTGCTGCCGGCTGCAGTTGTTTCGGCAGGCGGCGTTGAAGCGGGCGGAGTGGTGCTGCCGGCTGCAGTTGTTTCGGCAGCGGATGGAGTAGCAGCATGAATCATGTGTCCTTTACCTGAAAGTAAATTACATGAGAATTACAGCTTAACAAGGTGGTGATTAACTAAATGAGCAGCTCCGTGTACCAGTTAGTAAATGATATTATTATTATTATATTGGGAATTACCCAAGTGTTCAGCTACGGCTAAACTGATGCCATTGTAATCAAATGGTATGCTGTGATAAGATAAAGCCATAAAGACTTTATGATAGGTAGGATAATTATAGCTTAAGGGTGGGTAATGAACAAGGTGAGGCCCTGCCATTTTCGTTCTCATAACTTGAGACAACAGGTGTAGGACCTATTGTTTCATACTTTTTGATATTCCCTATTAAACTGATTCAAAGCTAATTTCTGCTTCAAAATCTAAATTCTCCTCACTGTTCTTCAGTATTAATGCGCTAGTCCAGTATGACAACCATAGTCGATCAGTTAAACAAGATGGGCCACAAATGGTTGGAATCCATCCATCCTTGAGCTTGTGCCGACATTGGACCTCATAGATACTGTCTGTAGAACGGTCTGTAATGAAATACACTCATATGTTCCAATTTTTCAGTCATGGGGACATTTCTTCCACATTTCCATCGCAACAAAATTAATCCACTGACTTGCTATACATCCTCTGATAATCTCTTGCACAATTTCAGGCATAATCAAGAGGGAGCCTCATACTGTATCTGCTTAATTCCTTCGTCCATTTGCTCTGTCTTGAATAAATACTCTTGCATATCCAAGACAGCCAAAGCCATATCAAATATTCCTCATCCATAACATCATTTGCTCTCATATTGTTGGATGCCACTTTTGCTGTTGAAAATGTAGCTAGTTTACAAGTGAAGAGTTCAAGTAAGGTTTGATTTTGAGCGGTAGCATGCTCCCTCCTGAATTCCTATTGGCAGAGACTAGGAATCTGAGCTGAAACAACCTGTAATTCTTCCTTAAAACCTTAACAGACTTAACATTCAGGAGAAGTCAGCTTTCTTGAGAAATGTATTGCAATTTTTACCATCAGCAATGACTTAACATCCTCATTAAAAAGTGGCAAGTTTTCCCTTTTTCCTACAAAAGTGGATGCCAGTCTGAGGGAAAAGGGGACTTGTTTAGAACACACTTCCAAAGAAAGGTAGAGTAACAACAGGGTCATAAGGTCAAGTGACTTATGTGTAAACTTTTACAATTAATGTGTGTACATCAAACCATTCACAAGGATAAAAAAAAAAAAATAGTTATTAGGTCAAGCATGAATCAATTATCTAAATTGTGCTCAGATTGAGATCTTATTAACTGGATACTTGTGGATTTTAAATTTGAAACAAAACTGAGTTAAAATACATTAAAAAATTCACAGAATGTTCAGAGAATTTGTACACTGGCAATTAAGGAGCAACGATGCCCAGTTTTTTTTTCTTAAGCAAGAGATGATAATGGCATAGACAGGCTAATCCAAAATGCTCTCTGTCTGACATCATCGGTAGCTTTCCATTTCCCACTTACAAAGGTATCACTGGATCATGGTCCAATAAGTTACACTGCCAAAGCATCTTTAAATCTACTGCCATTTCACAAAGGCCCGTTTAAGTATGAGATGTGATGAAAATATTTCTGGATATCAAATTATTTAAAGCTAGAGCACAGTGAATTTTTAAAACTCAATTAATGTAAATTTACTGAATTTAAATCAAAGCACAAGAATATTTAGACTGGAAAGTTCTATCCTGAATATAAAGTTGACCTGATGATTGAACTTCTGTTCATATGGGCTATTCCACTGAACAGAGACTAGCAACTTGCAAAGATTTTTAAAAGTTAACAGAAAAAGAAATATGGTGGACTTACCGAGACAGGCTCCAACCAGCCAAAGGCAAAAGAAGAGTTTGAATTCTCGAGCCATTGGAAAAGAACTTAAGGAGAGATCTCCAGCCCAAGAAAGAAAGTCAGGGCTATGAGTGGACGAAGTTTTAGATCCCTGAAACTTTGGAAGATGAGGGCTAATGTGGCTGTGCTGACACTATCAATCATTAGCCACTCCTCAAAGGGCAGCACTATGTGATAAAAGACATTCTCCTACCCAGAAACGACAACTGGGAGGCCTACTTTCAAATTCACCATGGCAATGATTTGTTTTATGATCCACAGATCTGTCAGTTTGTCGTGGGTAATGTCCAGTGTATCACAGATCTAGAAACTACAGTATATGAAAGGCTTTTTCCAGGCTAAGTCAGGGATGGCTAAAGTATAACATGAGGTAGTCCACAGATCTATAGTGTTACATTAAATATAATCATTAAAATGTATTAAAGGTAATGCCAGACTATTGGTGAAAAAATGTCATGAACATCACCAACACTCCAAGCTTCTAATATGGAACATCATTATCATTTGAAAACTGAATCGACAACCTGCTATTGAAATAAATGTTATCGTCCAAATATAAGTATAAGTAAGTGTACAAATGCCTGAAAAATGTAACAGAGGACAGAGACTGAATTCTTTGCGTGTCATTTTACATATTTAAGCAACTTCTCCAAACATGATTTCCTCATTGTCCCACTTAATACATGACAGGGTCATTACAACACCACCACAGAAGAGGCTATGTCTATGAAATCAAATGCACTAACTAACAAAAGCATAAAGATATTGCATCAGATAGTGACTTACAATGTTGTTATCGGAAGGAGGTAGCCAATAAAATGGTGAGGGTCAATGGACAATATGACCTTTGAAATTGTCATAAAATGTGAGATAAAAGGATCCTGTTGCAAACATTTATATAGCCAAAGAAATAAGTCGTATTCCCTTGCGTTTCATATCTTCACTTTAATAATATATAAGCCATACGTTTGGGAATTCTTTTAGTCTTTTTAGTTTAGTTTTCCGAGAACTGACCAATCATCCAATCAACACGCATAAAACTATGTTATCTTAAATGTTATCCAAGTTGCATATCTGAATGAACACACCTAAACTTTTATGCAACTTCAGTGTCATCATGGGCATCAGTGGAAAAAATGACTGTAATTACCCATAAATAAACAAAAACAGTACTGGTTTCCATGGGCGTTGCTTACCTACAGCTAACAAATGAGTTAAATGGATTAACGTAAAAACATCCATTTAATACATTTGGGGCCCCCCACAATACATTAATACTAATTATAATTTTCATATGTTTTTCTCTGTTTCCAGCTTCTGTCTAATAATGCTTACATTTCCGACCAGAGAAGTCTCTTTCAAATGCTGGATTTGAATCGGCTCTGACTCTCTGATGGACAGGTCCGTTAAAACAATATATAAAACTGTACTGTCATGGTTTTGGCCTGTTTTCCTGTTTCATTTTGTAGGGTTGACCCTCTTGTTGTTATTTACACCTCCTGTATTTGTGTCACACCCCCCCCCCCCCCCCCCCAAGCTTCTAATATGGAACATCATTATCATTTGAAAACTGAATCGACAACCTGCTATTGAAATAAATGTTATCGTCCAAATATAAGTATAAGTAAGTGTACAAATGCCTGAAAAATGTAACAGAGGACAGAGACTGAATTCTTTGCGTGTCATTTTACATATTTAAGCAACTTCTCCAAACATGATTTCCTCATTGTCCCACTTAATACATGACAGGGTCATTACAACACCACCACAGAAGAGGCTATGTCTATGAAATCAAATGCACTAACTAAAAAAAGCATAAAGATATTGCATCAGATAGTGACTTACAATGTTGTTATCGGAAGGAGGTAGCCAATAAAATGGTGAGGGTCAATGGACAATATGACCTTTGAAATTGTCATAAAATGTGAGATAAAAGGATCCTGTTGCAAACATTTATATAGCCAAAGAAATAAGTCGTATTCCCTTGCGTTTCATATCTTCACTTTAATAATATATAAGCCATACGTTTGGGAATTCTTTTAGTCTTTTTAGTTTAGTTTTCCGAGAACTGACCAATCATCCAATCAACACGCATAAAACTATGTTATCTTAAATGTTATCCAAGTTGCATATCTGAATGAACACACCTAAACTTTTATGCAACTTCAGTGTCATCATGGGCGTCAGTGGAAAAAATGACTGTAATTACCCATAAATAAACAAAAACAGTACTGGTTTCCATGGGCGTTGCTTACCTACAGCTAACAAATGAGTTAAATGGATTAACGTAAAAACATCCATTTAATACATTTGGGGCCCCCCACAATACATTAATACTAATTATAATTTTCATATGTTTTTCTCTGTTTCCAGCTTCTGTCTAATAATGCTTACATTTCCGACCAGAGAAGTCTCTTTCAAATGCTGGATTTGAATCGGCTCTGACTCTCTGATGGACAGGTCCGTTAAAACAATATATAAAACTGTACTGTCATGGTTTTGGCCTGTTTTCCTGTTTCATTTTGTAGGGTTGACCCTCTTGTTGTTATTTACACCTCCTGTATTTGAGTCACACCCCCCCCACCCCCCCCCCCGATTGCCCTATCAGTTTCACCTGCCCCATATTAATTTTACCTCCCTTAAGTTTTTAAGTCTGCCCTCTCCCCTTTCTTTTTGAAAGTTCTGTGCCTGGGCCGTGTTACCCTATTTCCTGTAGGTTTTTTTAAGTTGAGGTCTTTGTTTATAGACTTTTACTTTTTTATTAACAAAACCATACACCTACTGAACACAAGGTCAACATTGATTATACAGTATTTATCTGCCAGTGCATTAGTAGACATGGTGTCCTATCAGGAGGATAGAGGCAATCAGCTTTGGCAGACACATGCAGTGGGGGTAGCTAACAGTGCTTGGACACCCTTTGCCCCTGATGTCCAAAGTCCCTTTTGTCAAAGTGTGTTATATTGTGGGCTTGTTTACATTTTTAAATTCTTTGTAGAACTAGTAGTAGTTCTGTCAAGTAGTTTTGCTCAATTGTAGAAAATACTTCCACTTTTGTTTGGCTAGTTTGGAGAACAGAACATTCTTTGCATATGTGCCATAAAGTTTTTCTATCTATTCCCTTTCAATAGGGGAAAGGGAAAAGGGAATTAAAACTACTTTTAATAGTAGTTTTCTCATTTGAGAAAAATAGGGAATTAATGTCCAAGAATCTGGAATCATTCATTATCAAACAGCTTTTGCTAAATCTCGAATTTGAATATAACTCTGCTTGAGATAGATCATTGTGTCATCAGTAGTCCACTTGTAACTTACAACGTTTAACTGTGTGTATCTTTTATTTGTTTTTATGTTTATCATACTAGTAAGTTTCGTTAAATTTCCTTCGGCGACGAGAGAGTCAGTGGTAAAATCATCGCTTTTCTGTCAGGTAAGTGTTACAGGAATTCTGGTTAACCAACAACTCAAACCTGTTTCCCAGCATTAGTTACCAGAATAACTGAGCTTTAACTATGCTAGTTTTCTTTATTAAATGGATCACCTGGAAAATGGGTCAGACAAACGTTATTAAGCCAGGCTTAGTGGGTAAGCAATACTGTCTGGTTTGTACTACATTTAGTTTTGTGTTTCTCTTTAGTTTTTAGGATCTGCCTGAGAATGTTTTTTATCAGTTTTGCTGTCTGCACTTTAGATGCCTGCCCTTAATTGTTTGGACTTCAGCATGACGTTAACACAGCTTGACTTTGTTTTTTTTGTCCGTTTGCGCTTGGATCCTTTTTGCACAAACAACATGGACAGCTAATTAGTGTGAATGCTGAAGGCATTGAACTACTGGCCTTATATTCAGTTTTTAAAGATATTGTACGATTTGGGACTAATCACAGTTTTAGTTTGAAGAACTTTTAGCCCATCTTCTGACTTTATGATGGGTGTGTATTGCGTGAGCTAGAGTGCATGACATCATCAACTGCTGCACCCCAGAGTGTAGAGCAGCTCTAAAAGTGAGAAAAAAAATTCTCTTCAGCTTGATTTAGATCCAAAACCTTTCACTCAACATGGACAATGTATACATAGAAATGTAGGAAATCGTGTTGGCTTTCAGGTGATGGTCTCATTTCAGATGTACGACTTACAGTTTTGGATGTGGAAGCCCTGGAGCGACAAGAAGTCACTAAGCCGCCCCATAAGCCGCAATGTTAATTTTGAGCCTAAATTTCTTGAAGACAGCAGACGGTACCTGATTTGTCTCTTGCGTTTGTGCCCTCATTTCTCACTTTCCAGAAATAAAAACAAGATCACGGAGTTTGGCTATGTCTCCCCTCACTCACCATATAGATATTTTGGCCCTAACAGTTACGGTTTTTTGTAAAATCGCAGGGGTTTGGGAGGCATTTTCCCATTCATTCTTATGGGGACATTTTGTCTCTGCTACTTCTCCACCTGTGTATCTGTAGAATGCTTGTGTATTGCGTCAGCGAGAGTGAGTGACACAATCACTTGATTGGAGAGCAGCTGGAACACTGGAGAGAGAATTCTCTTCAGCTGGATTTGGATCCCACATCTTTTACTTTACATAGATGATGCAGCCATTTTAAGCTCTTTTTGCCTTTAAGTTTCAACCTTTTCAGTGTTTTTTCACCTTTTTAAGCTGTTTCTGCCATTTTACTCTACACCTTTTTGGCCTGTTCAGTCTTTTATCACC